>NW_009616794.1:0-23248 GCF_000690535.1 Cariama cristata
GAGCCCGGGCTCGGCCGCCTGAGGAGTGGGTGGCGTGTAATGGAAGGCCCCTCTCAGCAGCGGGCCCGGCAGTGCTGAGGGCCTCAGCAGCGGGATAGTAGCTGCTCTGCCTGCGGTGAAAAGCACAAACACAAAGCACAAATACAGTAGGGTTGGAAGATAACCGCTGCGAAAGCGGTAGGGGGGTGACGTGAGGTGTTTACCTTGGCTTTGGCAGCTGTGTGCCCACGAACTAGAAGCCCACCGGCAGATAGAAATGATTTCTTCTGGCGGGAGTTTTAGCTCTTGTCTACCAGTTTATAAAGACATTAAGAACAGTAAATTTTGCTTTGTAATACTTGAGGGCCACTTAATGTGTATCTAGAGCAACTATAGGAACTTAAGTAGTGCACTTCACAGGGTGAAACATTAGTAGTCATTAAGGAGAAAACACAAAGGTTGTGAGTATCTTTTTGAGGAGAGATACCGATATAAAAAGTTCCAGATCCAAGATCAATAAATCTGTTGTGTAACTTTGAACTGCTTACATGTGCATCTGTGTGATAATTAATACCATAGGAATGTAAGAGCGAGCATGCTAAGGCAAAGCTGTACCCACGCCTGGCTGGCTGCTGGCGGGTGGCTGGAGAGCAGTGTGAGGACAGGGCAAGCGTGGAGTGACATTTCCCCAGAGGACTCTCCAAGCATCCAGAAATGGGTGATAGAGGGAATTCCTCAGCCACACGTTTCTGCGCCATCCTCAATTTAATGGCTTGATGCCTTTATACCTAGGGCTTCAGATTGGTGAAAAAATCCATCATCCTACGTGTACTGTGTTAAACGGTTTCAGTGCGTTGTGGGAAGTACCGCTGTCGGCTTTCAACTTGCTCCTGGCCAGTTGCATTACAGCATCTCAGTTAATTATCAGGAAGGGCAGTAAGCAGTCATTCCCTACTCACCTTCTAGGTGACGGTTGTTATTCCGTAGAAATTTCCAGAAACCACTCTTAGCCATTGCTTTTTCAGTCTTGCTTCATTACAAGCATTTTCCGTGCTTTGTTTCTTGCAGAGAAATGGTTTCATACAAAATTGTGTTGACTTTGTTGATAAGAGTAATATGTTTTCCATTTTGTTCTCCATTCCTGCACAGAGATTCCTAATACTCTATTCAGTTTCATCATAACCCAACGCTTGTCCTTGAATAGTAACAGGCAGCTCAGAACCTTTGTTTTATTTGTGAAATTAGATTTCTTTTCTCCATGTGCACATGTATCTGCACTGAATTTCATCTGCGGTTTTTTTGGCCAGTCACTCACTGCCTGCAGTTCTTCACAATCACCTCTCACCTTTCTACCAAGAACGCACCAACCTAAGCAAAGCTTCCCGCCTCACTGTTCACCCCCAGTTTAAATAACATCCCCACTAAATATGGCCTTAACGAAAATAAAATGAGATCCCTTTTCTAAGGAGATGCAATTTAAAGCCCCAGTCCTGTAGACCCTTACATACAGGCTTAATGGTGGGCACTTTGTGTCGTCCTATGGGTGCTAATAAACCAGCTGATTGTGTGTAAATTCAAGAAAGTAATAATAACTGAGGAGTGAGGATCTTACTAGTGAGAATTTAACCTCGAGATTTGAAAATATCAGCTAAATATTTGTTAAAAAGTCAGGATTATATTTATGTTGGAAAAGATTAAAAAGTGTGTAAGATATGACTTCTTTTTTCTCCTTGAAAAAATAGTCCACTAAAAAAATGCCAATTTGATATTTCGAGTTAGATTCTGATATAAAAATGCTATATGCCAAGTTTCAGAATAGCTCAGAATATTTTTATTTATATCAAGAAGGATTAATATAAAATATGTTTTTATTGTAAAATATAAAAGAAACAAGGTATATAAGCATACGAAGAAGGCAGGGAATCACATACCAATATTTTTTCCTACCTATTGCTAAGTGTATGTCCTTGGCTCACCAAGCCTTAAAAGCTTCTGTAAACAACCTTCAAACAAACCAAAAGAGCAATGGGACTAATGCAGAAGTTTGAAGATAAATATGTGTTCAATTGCTGCATAGTGCTATAGTTTGTGTTACTGTGCTTTTGGCTAAAGCTAGGTTATGAATCAGCAGGTTATATATGTATATATTTGTATCTATACATGCACACACATACATTAAATCTTTATATATGTAGGGCAAGGATAACATAGTATTGGCCTTACCTATAATTTATTTATAGGCCTTACCTATAATTTATATATACTTTCCTTTCAAACTTCTGTTCTGATTTTAAGATTATCTCCTCTCAGCTTATGGTGTTAAGTTTCATTTCAAATATAATGAAATACAATATTAATATACTGTAATACTTTTTTAGTGATAATAAATTTTAAACTTGACAAGCAAATAACATAAAATTCCGATGCACCGAGGAAAGTGGTGAAAACCGGTAACAATAGATTTTTCTGTTGCTACTCTGTCTTATCTTCCAATAGCAAAGGAAACTAGTGGGATTACTTTTAGAAGGAAGTAGAATGTTATTCCATGAAGCTAATTAAATAAACTACAAACCCCACACAATATTTCTATAAATTTTGCGTCCCTCCACTGAATCCCTGCAGTACGCCCTGCTGGCAGCTGTACGCTATTCTGGGATAGTGCGATCTCTGCTCTTCCCTTTGAGGCTGAACAGAATAGAACTAGACTAAGTTGCAGAATTTTAATACATTGAGAAAAAAAGAAATAGCCTGGGAAAAAGGTACTGATGTAAGACTCACTGGAGTTGCTAGAAGAGCTTTCACTGGTGTACAGTTAGTGCAAATGTTCACAGGAAGAAGGGTAATATTCTGAAGAACAGAGACCTTACTCTTCTTCAGAGCACCAAGGATGACCTATATAAAGCTTTTACTACAAGCATTTGATATCAAACTGTATTTTTATCATATTTATTGAAAAGTTCCCAAATTCTGCAGTTTATTGCAGGTATAACTAGGTAAAAGATACCTCGCTAAATGTTCAACATTTCTCTTTGGGTCACTTGGAACACAAAGATCAAACGTGAGTTGCGTTCACTGTTGAATTGCTGGAGATGTCATTTGATAAGCTCGTGACAGTCTGCTTGGATAAGTGGTAATTCCTCCAGCAAGTTACATTATTTTCTTGAGTCACCTTGCTGAGTCACTCTGAGGTCTTGCGATGCAGGTTTTTTCCTGATGGTGTATCTTTCAGACAGAAGTTGTTAAAGTAAGTGCTGTGCTAATTATTAAAAGATCAAGAGTCTGAACCAATAATTTTGTAAGAAGTAAGGAGTTTTCTCTCTCTCATTTGTTGTATTGTATGTTGACAACAGCGTAACTTCATGCACGGACCTTTTCTAAGACAAAGACTCCCACCCAAAGCCCACCTCTCCAAAAAAGAAAGAACAAAATGACAGCAGCATTCATCATATCTAGTAAACTGTTCAACACCCAGAAAAGAATGAAAAATTAAGTTCTTTTGCCTTTGAATTTACTGCGAGATAGAACATAATTATAGGAACAAAACTTCCGAAAATAAAGTTCACAAGCATATCGCTAGCTGAAGGGCTTTTTTTCACCCTTCAAATCACTTTAAGCAATTTCTGATTGCCTCCAGCTTTTAATTAAATATCTGTTTTTAACAGGATGAAGTAAAAATGAATAGTTTTGGTAAAAAGTTATACATCCTAGTTAGATACAAAATACAGATTATGTGTTTTAAGATGTAATTCTTTTTTTCATTGCCTTTTATTCCTTTAGATAAATAGGGCTAGAGTCTCACCTGCCGGTGTCCCGAACAGCCTGTCAGCCATTTACAGCAACGGAGGAGTTGGGCTCTAATCTTTTATGATACTAAAAGACCTCCTGAGTCAATCGTTTATTAGCTTCAGCTAACTGTAAAGTAAATCTCCGTGTCTGTCACTGTCCCAGAAGAACACTGGGACAGTTAATAATCCTCTCAGTATCATTCCCAGAAGCACAGCTGCCATCACTACTGTTTGACTCTCCTCTCATCTGGCAGCGGCAAATGGGAAAAAATCAGCTCTCTGGTGATTGCAAGTGATACAGTCTTGACACCCCACATCTGAGGAGTGTCATAAGCTTAATTTCTGATAACACTTGGCTTACTCAAAACCGACAGCTACTCAATCTAAAAGGTAAAAGTATTGTTATTCATACGGAATGTCTTCTGCTAACTTTTTCATGGTCAGACTTTGCTTGCTACAGGGTAAATGTAACAACGGTTCTCAGAGTTAAATGCACCGTATTGTAGAGGAGTATAGCTTGCAGTTAGACTTGGGCCAAGATATTTTTCTCTCCTGGTCTTCCACGGAGGGTTTTAAGTTCCATTCATCATTTACTTTAGATGAAATAAACTATCAGAGTAGGGCTTTTTTCTTTAACAAATCTTTCTAGCTAACGTAAATACATGAATCCTGCTAAAACCTGAAGAAGGTTCTTGCTGGTTTATTGACTGATTCGCTTTGAGTGCGATTAGCCTTCAGAATAAGGAAGCAATTGCGTTTTTCAAGTGGAATGTATAAAAGTCTTTGTAATGTACAAATAGTCCTTGTTAACGCAAAGTCATCTGCTTGTTACACAAATGGATATTGAGATTCTGATTTTTCTTCCAAACTGATTTTTAATGTCTTTTAATGTCTTAGGGCTGGTAATCAGGAGCTGTTAGAAGCGGTGAAAATTGGACAATGCTAAGAAGGTTGATCTTTACTACTTGTCTTCCATCAAAAGGAGGCTTTCTTCAGATACCAGAATGCTTAGGAAAAATTGCTGATTTAGTACTTCATAGCTAACTAAGCTTTCAGACATGAGATCACATTTATTCTTCATGAGAATGAACTTATCTCTCGGTCCTGAACACGGGTATCTGTATTCATCATATATAGGGTGTTCAGAAAAGGTATTGGAACAGAAATTTCATCCTATTTTATGATAATTCAAGTGTCTATTTATTAGGATCAATCTGTATGCCTTTTAGATTTTTGCCATAGTGAATAGGATTTCTCAGATATGCCTATGAGCATTATTTAGCTGTTGATTTTTATGGGAAGATGGCAGGAATAAATCACTTCCTTCATTTTGTTACTTCTGAAAACACCATATAAAAACATTTATAAATTAAAACGTTTCATTCCTGGAGTTGGGGCCAGGAGACGAAGTTTGAGATTGAGTCAAAGAGTCCAGAGGATTTCCCTAACTTCTCTTCTTCTGTGAAGGTGGGAGCTTCTGGGTGGGCAGCGCAGGAGCGATGGCCCTGCACGCTGGTCACGGTCGCAGCAGTGCTAGGAAAGGGAGCTCGCTTGCTGCATTTTTAATACTGTGTTCTGCCGAAGCATCTCGGGCAAAACCCTGCCAATAAAGGGATGTATCTGAACTGACAGCTTCCTCACTCACCCCCGCTATGCGAAATTCATATATGAATAGCTTCTAGATATGGTAATAATACAGGAGTACTTATAGCAAATGAACTGTAATGAGGGTGGCAGAAGACACTTCTGAGCGAAGCTAGGAACAGTAATTATTCTAGCTTGTGTCTCGGGAGTCTGAATTCATAATGATAAAGATCGCCGAATCCTGACTGTAAAAGCTTTGCAATACCTACTGGTGACAGTCGTGCGGTGACGAGCAGCTGCACTGCTCTGTGCTTTTAACGGGAGAGGTCTGTGTAAAGTGCCTTTTCAGGAGATGGGAAAAGGCGCAATTACGGTGTATGATTTTCTGGATCTGATCCACGCTGGTAGATGATCCTCCATATCCCTAGTTCACAGAAGTGAGTGTTACTGCCAATGGTTTTAAAACCAAATCTGTGGAGCGATGTAGCAGAGATTTAACGTATTTAATAGAGAGCTAACTGTGAGCAGACTGCTCCTGCATGAGCAGTCCTACTGAAATCAACCTCCTAGAAACTTGTGCAATAATTCTCATGAGTAATAGTTACTTAAATGAATAAGGTTTTCCAGGGTCAGAAACAGACACCAGATCATTGAATATCCACGTTTTTTTCTATATTATTACTGGAACTCTTTAATTAGGACATGATTTGTAGGTGGCAGCAACATCAGATAGGAACTATTAGAGTGATCATCTACTTTGAAAAAAAATTACTCATTTCAGTGATGTCAATGAGAAGTAAACCAGACCTAATTATCCACAACAATGTTAGAGAACAAAGCAGCAAAAACTGCTCAGAAGTAGGAGCATATGATGTTTTACCTCAATCAAACCTGAAAAAGTATAAATCAGGTTCAGGCAGCTGACACAGGAGGGAGCCAGCTAGGCTGCGACCTCCCAGTGCTGCTCAGGACGTAAGCTAACAGAGCCAAATTCCAACTTAAACCCCTCTGCCCTTTTAAATGCTGAAAAAATACCCTTCTGGTGATGGGCTCCTCTCCGTCATGCCCGTTTTCTCGAGAGCACAAACCTCCTGCACAGCTGAGCAGTTACAAAGCAATGCGTGGCAACTGCTTTCCTTCCTTTTCTCTTAACGTTGTTCGTGGCCGCAGAGGTGACTTGGATACTTTCCTTCCTTTCCTCTTAATGTTGTTCGTGGCCGCAGAGGTGACTTGGATGCTCTCTCATATCCCTTGTCTAACACCCTGCATGGGCATTAGAAGGAAAAACAAAGGCAGGAGGGACTTTATGGATGTCCCCAAGAAATCAATCTGTTTGCCTCTCACATCACTGCTAGCTTCCCCTATTAAAGAGCCAGAGGAAATTTAGAATGATATAATCAAGCTATCAAATCCTCACAGATCGAAAACCGGGTTAGTACCATGACATCACGAATAGAGAAGATGTTCTTTAAAAGCTGGCTGTTAGCTCAAGTGAAATTTGACAGCGCAAAGTTCAGGAATCCTCACAGATTGAAAACCGGGTTAGTACCATGACATCATGAATAGAGAAGATGTTCTTTAAAATCTGGCTGTTAGTTCAAGTGAAATTTGACAGCGCAAAGTTCAGAGAGCTGGTCAGTCGAACAGTTTGAAGAATAAGCTTGACCAGGTATAACACCTAGGAGAAATTGCAAAGTATTGCTTTCTAATTTTAAGATAGGAAATGTCTAGAGAAAGTAGCCTATTGTTTGGGGTTTTTTGACTCATACTATCATTTATTCAATTTTTGGGAAAAAATCCTTTAAATGGCTGGCAGATTGTAAGTGAAATATTGCCAATGGAGCTCAATCATTGCCATGGCAACATTGTGGTTGCGGTTGTATCACAAGAAAAATAGATTTTATTGCTTTGCAATTACTTGGTCGGCTATATATCAGTATACAGTATGTGAAGTACTAGAATTTCTGTTGACTCAATGGGAGATGGATTTCACCCCAAGCACCGTGTTAGTACAGCATTTCACTGCAAAAGTGAACGCTTTAGGTGGTCTCTACTCTTTCATCCTCCTATTATTTTTTATCTTATCTGCAGATGGTGTGCCTTATTCTCTACAGAGCCCTGTTGCTTTTAAGAAGATTAAACTGCAGAGAAGATTTTAAGGATTATTGACCTGTTTATTATCCTATCAGTGTTGCAGTGATTAAGAGACAAGCAGCATTACTAGGGAAATACATTTTATTGTGGTTTTTTTTCCTGACAAACATCGCTGAATTTTCATGACTAAAACAACACAAAGAAATTTGGAAGAAAGACATTACCCAGCATTTGTCTTCAGCAACCTAAGTTAAATATTTTGTTTACTGTGGGTGCAGATGTAGAGACATACCAAGATGTTAGCATCTGATGAAACTTGTGTGTTTTATATATTTGTAAACATTTGTGCTGTAATAGTGTACTGAAAGTACATGAAAATATATGAAGTGCATATTCTCTGCATGCTTTCATTTAAAATTTACTATTTCATGGTGAAGGGAATAAATATCACAAGGCAAATTAGATCAGCTGAGACTTCTTAAAATGCTGATCTTGCAGCTCAGGGGAATCTGCAGATATGCGGTCCAGCGCCGTTGCCAGGAGCGTGGGGATGATGCTGATATCCATGCCACCTGGACATTCCTGCGGGAAATTGCCCAATGAAGAGGCAAAGTTTGAACCATTTTGGTTCTATGCTTTAAAGTGCAGGGATTGATGTGTGGGGGGGCACAGCTCTTCATGGCATAAGAAGGCAGGGAGATCCCTCCCCTGGTTCTTGCTAGCAGCTGCTACCTCCTCTCCTTCCTCCCTGGCTCATGGGAAGGGAACCCCATCCAGCTTCAGTCTACTCGGACGGATACATTTTCCCTCAGCAAAAATGGAGCAACTTCTGTTTCTCCTGCCACTGCCATCAGCCAAAGGTAATTCCATTGCTGCCATTGGATTTGGAGTGTTTGCACAAAAGCTACAGAGTTGAGAATTTGCTTCCAAATTTCATGACCATTTAAGGTTTTCATTGGTTTTTTAAATTAATTGGAGATACAAGTAAAAACCCAGTGCTTATGAGAGAGTAAGAACTCTTTGTCGTAACAGGATAGCAGTGTGGTGCTGCTTTTCCAGATTAAAAGGTTGGAAGGGGACTGGAAAAAGCAAGTGTGTCTTAAATGCCCAGTCTTCCTTGAAAGATCCAGTGCACACAAACCCTTTTAGTTGTGTTCTCGCTATCGCTTTGATTCAATTTACTCCCTTGGCACAGCCAGCTGGCACTGCAGACTGCTGCAGGAAGACTCATAGCTTCTCTTCCATCCTCTTTCTCTTAGCAGCATCCGTGATGCCAGGAAGTCAACTACGGCCAGACCCTGAGAGCCGTGCACGTGGAAGGCAGCGGGGGACCCTCCTTGCGAGATTTCTCCCCACTGCTGTCTGGAAAGCTGTAAGACCGTCACAGGTGGGGAAGGGAAATGGCCCTTCTTTGGCAAGTTCCCCCTCAACATAAATGCCTTATGTGTAACACACCGAACCACAGTACCTGGGCTGTGCAGCTGTGTTGCCGTTGGGCTTTTCCAGTTCAGCTCCGTTTTAGTAACTCTGCAGCTGGCCAGAAGCTGTATCTTGGGGACAGAATGAGCCATTGCTTGTGGTAACTCAGGGCTAAGACCCTCCAGCCTGTCTCATCTAGGAAAAAGGAGTAGTGATAATTTTGACATTTGAGTCACTGTTATTTGGCATCTGAATGACCTCCTCTTTGAAATGAATAAAGCTGTTGACTAATCTCTGAACTATAGGTACAGACCTTCTGCCTCTGCAAAATGAGGAGGAGTTTGCTGTATCCTGTGTTTTTTAAGCATGAAGATGCAGGTGTTGGCTTTTTTGAGCCAACAAAATTGTAAACAAAGTGGTTTACCTTACTTCAAACGAATCACAGATTTCCAGTACTGACTGGTTGCTGAAATCAGCCTAAGCAGCCACTATTGCTGCCTGCTTTCCTCCTGCTTTTTGCATTTGAATTCTTGATATGTCCATTTTAGAGCCTCAGCCATTTTGTACTCTGTTACCAACTCTCAATTCTCAAACCTCTTCCAAAAGAAGCAATTTAAAGTCTACCTCCCGCTTTCTCCCCTCACCTTCCCTCCTACGCATTCTCCATCTCATCTTTGATGCAGCAAACATCTATTTTTCCTTAAATTTTATTGGGTTGTGAATTATATGTTGCTCCCTCCATACCACTTTGGAGAAATAAAACTGGCAAACTAAGCTGCACAAGAGGATGAACTAAAAAAGAAATGAACTGAAAAGATGAAAAAAGAATCAGAATTATTAAATGAGAGTGCTGAAGAGCTACAGTAGAATTCAATTTCCAAACACGATGGAGGTATATGGATTTGCCATTTTAATGTATACACTTATGGCTGGTGATGGCTTTTAGAACAGGAATGAGGCAATGAGGTTTAAAACATTCATTACATAAACAAAATTCTCCCTCTCTGTCCATGGTGTTTCAGCTGAGTCTTCCTCTTCCTCTTATTCTTACTTCATTGCCACTCTTTTCTATCTCTTTTTTCCCTTTCCTATGCGCTTTAACATGGAAGTATAGACCAATATAGTAGTTGTCACAGGTTGATTATGAAGAGCTCATCAATGCAGTGTGTTACAAATAACACTTGTTTGATGCCTTTCAGCTAAGCTTACAGAAATAGGTGTTACTCTTCATGTTTTGTAAGAGGAAACAAAGGTACATTTTATTTTCGTGATACCTGAAGTCCCATATTGCACAAACCTCCCAAACATTGGCTCTTGCTATGAAAGGGCTGATTTCTGAAATGCACTCAAAACCAAATATGACTTTGCCACTAGATATAAAGTACATAAACACAGCTTGCTTTTTATTCTCCTGATGATCAAATGCTGTAATTTCAACATAGCAATAGTTCTACTCCACTCAGTGAAATTCTCACCATATGTAATGGTTGCAAGACCAAGCCAAATGAGCTCATGTGCATTCGTTTGTGAACCGTGACGCCAGGATTGCATTGCAGCGAGGATCAATTTTAATCACATTAATTGATCTGTACCCTTAGTCATTCCTAATGTCAGTCATGCATGATGTGCAAAAGAAAGTAAATGTTAAAAGAAGTTCAGAGGATAGAACATAAGAACAAGTAAACCTAGGTATGCTACAAACACTACTGAGAACTTTAAAAGTAATGCTGTGGAGAATGCTGTTGTAATTAAAATGCAGTTTTCTTAGCAGATGCCAACTAAAAGCAATTCAAGGATTTGACTCACCTTGTATTTAAAGTCTACATAGAACAGAAGGAAATTAAAGTGATAAAGACATCAGGGAATGCGGGATACTCGCTAGCCAATGCATTTATACATCTCTGAAGCAAAAGCAGTTGGCTACAGAAGGCTGAATGATGTTAGCACTCGAGGTGAGCCAGGCAGCTTGGCCTCCTCGGTCTTTTCTGATGGAGGAACACTGGCACAGGAACGTGTATGCATTGCCCACTGTCTGCTTTGCTCTTCTGCTTGCAGCAGTATTCATTACAGCAGATGGACTCTGAAACAGGGAGAATTACCGATGGCCCAAAACGTTGGTGACACACCAGATTTCCATTGCAAATGGTTGGCAACCGCAGCCAGTCAAGTTCAAAGAGTTAACGACAAAGTGCAAGGAGCCCTGGTTCAGTGTGGAGAGATGATGGCAAAATATAGGTCTACGTGCTTTCTGTACTTGGGTAAACATGGATGTTCTGACTATAGGGGGCCATGTACCTGCGGATGTAAAAAATCTTGTTAATCTGGGCAATTTTCTGCACCACGTAGTATGTGATTATAAACCACAAAATAAGCATTTCCATGATTCAATACAATCACTATTACTAGAAGGCAAGCACAGGAGACAATGAGGTTGCCAGTGATGGTGACTTAGTATGAACGTTGCCTCGTTCAGTACTGAAGTACTGGTTCTTCTTTCACAGAGATACTGCTGTAATATTTTGACTTAAAAGAGGCCACTGAAAGTGGACAGAACTAAGAGCTTTTGTTCCACAGAAAATTAGCCAAAAATTGTCAAGAGGAGAAAGAAACATAGGCAGGGAGGTGCAGCAAGGTGTTCTGTCATTCTGTCTTGGCCTTTTCTCTACCAGCTGAAGTAAAGAGTGCAAGGATGCAGAACTGAAAAAAAAAAAAAAAAACCCAACAAAAAAACAACCAAATTCAGGAACAGGAGAACATACTGTGCTTTATAAGTCAAATTGATCATGCAGCAGAGTTTTGTTTTGTCACGGCTGGTATTAATTTAACAACAAGCTACATACATTTAATCAGAAGACCCTGGTGTACATAGCATCAGTGCTAAACAAGCAAATAACCCCCCAGATCCCTGGATTGCTGTTTAGTAGTTCTTCTAGAAGACCAGAGTGCTGTCGACAGACCTGGTGACAACAAATAGCTTTTGTTGTACGTGATGCACTGTAAATACCTTCACCTTTTGATCCATAATTGACACACAACCATACTCTGTTTTTGTGACTGAAGAACAAATTACAAAATTACAATCAGGAGACTCTACAGGTGTCAAAATTTTGTGCATGTAAAAATTTAGTCCTTCAAGCCTGCAAAAACCGCTGGTAATAGATCCAGGCTGACCATTGCTGAGATACTTTTTTTCCCTTTGGGCTATGCCCAGCAGCCCTTGTGGGAGCCTGTGTGGGCTCCGCTGCCTCTGGCTTTTCCTGAGAAATCCACCCCTTCCTCGGGGCACCATTCATTGCCTTGAAGCGATGTATAGCCAAGGATCAACACCGAGGAACAGAATTTATCTGCTTATAATGCCCAGCTTGTGCCTTTACAGATAGGCTTATATACGTTATCTTTAACGCTGGGCTAGAGGAGGTAGAAAATGAGTGCTTGGACGGTTAATGTCCAGTGATTTCCTCTCACGTTGCTAGTTCATACAGGTGACAGTTCAAGGATGGGGAATAACACAATATGGGGAGCGTGCTTATGGTAGATGCTAAAGCAGCATCACGTGATACCGGTTTAGAGGTGCCTGGTGTCCCTTCCTGACATCTTTCTGTGCCAGCCTCTCCCTCTCTTTCCTTCTGGATTTCCTTCAGAGTGTCACCCTCTCCTTCACAGTTTCATGCAAGGAAAACTTCTTCCAATATGGGCATGATTTATATGAAGTAGCAGAGGGATTTCTCCTGTCTCTTCGGAGAACAGTGAAGGAAAACAGGAATCTAAAACCTCTGGAACTGGATGTACTATTTAGGTATTCAGACCTTAACCCGCCAGGATCTGACAAGCAGGCAGCCAGAGGGCATAAAAGAATCAGTTCAATAAAAGCATTTAACTCTCCAATACTGACATTAATTATCTGATTCTCTACCTCTGAGGTCCACCAGAGCAATGCACTTGATTTGAAAATGAAAACAGGTCACTCCTTTTAAGTATAAATAGGGTAAAATATAATGGGAAATTATCGAGGAACGACCCGCCTGCCTACATTTGAGAAGGCTGCTCAGGCCCTGGAGAGCCGCTCGTGGATCCCCCGAGCTTGTTCCACGGCTCGTTCCAGCTATGGGAGCTTGCCTGTGGGTCACATCGGGGGTATCATAAAATAAGCTGTGCTTACATACAGCATGTGTGTATGCGTGTTCTTGTCATGATAATTACAATCAAGATTTTTCATGCTCCTAGACTGTGTAGTTTTCAGAAGAATTGGTGCAAATCTAAGCTAGATCTTTTTGAAAGTCAATGATACAGTGAAAACCAAAGGACCCTACATCACTGGGGTGATTTTTTTTAATAAATTTTGCCTCTGCTCTATTACCATGAAGTTACTGAATAAGCTTCATTTCCAGCTTATCTCTGCCAGTAAGACTGACACAACCATCTACTGAGCTATAATGGTCATGTTCTGTAACGGGATGTTGATAGTCAGTTTAAAATGACATAGGGTTTCACTTAAATCAAAAGCAGATTGAAGAAAATAGACTGCTAGTTCTGAAAAAGATCTGAAAGTTTATTTTTTCCCCAAAATGCTTAATTTCTTTTCTTAAATGGATTAATATTTAGACTTTGAAAATACTCTGTCACCCACTGAACAAATGAGAAGCCTGGGATAGATTTAAGGAGAACATTAAACTCAGTTAATGTGGCAGGGAAGTGGTTTTTCTTCTGGAAAAAGACTAGAGGAGACAGGCAGTTAAAAGAACCTGCATAGAAATAAAAAATACAAAATTACTTCTTTTAAAAAATGAATGCTCCTTTCAATAGTAAATCAATACAATACCCAGGAATAGCCCAACCAGCTTAACAGGTTGTGTGGCTGTGGTTAAATTCAACCATTGCCTTGGAGGAAGACAAAGACCTCCAAAGGCTCATGGAGACTGCAGCACACAAAAGCTTTTATCTAGACTAGCATACGTCTTCAAATGAAAAAGATACTTTTATGTCCTTGCTTTACATTTTTGCATTTCATTTTCGGGCACTTTTGAGGAATAATCATATGCAATACTTTTAGATTTTTTCCCCCTTTTTTCACAGCTGAGATCATGTTTTCCCAGCTAGCTGTCTCCTGTGCAAGGCAAATGACACTGTAAAGCTAGGCTGACTAAATTAGCTGAAGTTTTTTGAAGTTTCGCTAATTTTTAATCTGTAATTATTTGCTTGGGGGAAGAAAAAAAGAACGTTATATATTTCTAATTTTTGTACTTTGACAATGTCAACACAACTCATATTAATATTAGTGGTTCCTTCCTGCATGTTCAAATGCTGAGTGGTTTCAAACAATGCTAGAGATTTCTGACCGTACAAAAGCCAGAAATCCCAAGCCTTCCTTTTGCAGATTTGCAGTAAACATAGCACCATTTAGTTGGACTCGGATCCTCTTAAGCAACTTTTGCTCTACAGGTGAAAAGCAATACCTAGCGGTAATAAAAAACAAATTTATTTTTGTATATAAAGTTATGCACCACATGGTGTTTACTACTAGTTTTTGAAGAACAGCTTTTAAAACCTTAATTTCAAGTGATTCCTAACCCACACTCCAAGGACTCGGATTCTCTTAAGAAACTTTTATGTTTGCTTGCTCTACAGGTGAAAAACAATACCTAGTGGTAATAAAAAACAAATTTATTTTTGTATATAAAGTTATGCACCACATGGTGTTTACTACTAGTTTTTGAAGAACAGCTTTTAAAACCTTAATTTCAAGTGATTCCTAACCCACACTCCAAGGGCTTCGGCTTTCTACAAAGCATTTCCTGGTGGTCATCTGGTTTCTAGCCAGAAGGCTGTACCAAAAGGTAAAAAATGCATTCAGTAGATCATTACTTTCCCTCCTCTGGTCAACAGCACAGAGATGTTACACAGCTGTAGCTGGCGAGGTTGATACTGAGGTAGGTGCCCTCCAATGCAAGCTCTCAACAAGCCGGTGTAACTAAGAAAACACTATCTCACCATTTCTCAGTGGCCCGAGGATTATGTTGTTGTATTATTAGGAAGCTTGTGTTACAATTGTGTCTCTTGAGCTTTCAGAGGTTGTTTGGACTCTCCAAGCTGCTAAAACTGCTATTTTGAGAAGACAAGCAGGTATTTCACATGATGCAGCTCACGTCATCTACCTTCAGCTCCTTTGCTGAAAGTAATTTTTGTCCAAAGGAGTTTGTTTTTTCACAAGAATTTCTGAAAACGTGGAGGTGAAAGCAATATAAGAACAAATGAATAAATACGCCCCTCACATCCACCAGAACACAATATATTGCTCTGGAACTGCTCGAGGCACGTGGTGGCATCACGGCTCTGACCGACCAGTGATGCTTTACCCAGCCTTTGCTTAATGAAACAGCCCAGGTCAACCTGGCTTGTGCCAGCACCTCCTAAAAGTCCTCACAGATGGCAGGATAGCTTCATTGTTATCATCAACCTTTTCCATTAGAACTGAGCATTATTGCTTAACAGTCAGTTAATAATTTTTTTACTGATCCCAGTGCTCTGTGGTAGCCTCTTCATAGGATCTTTCTGCTTATTAAAGGAAGCTGCAGATTTCTGTCATGTGCAGACAGCCACCAGTGGGGATCGATGAAAAGCATGAATCTTTACAGATAAATCAAATAAGAACTTCCTAAACCAACTTGCCAGCTCCCCATAAAGCAATTGCTGTGTGATCAGTCTCAGAAATCAACTAGGAATTCTTACAGTGAAAGGATAGAGCATTTGGACTTTTTTCCCCTCTCAAGCTCTTTAAGTTTTGATGGCTGGGTTCTTTCTTGCTGGGTTGCAGCCTGTAAGAAAAGAGCTGTGAAAGTAGCCTGGAAGCATAACAGATCTCTCATTTCTGCACAGTGCAATATATTAGTTTCAAAATTGGAGGTCTTGGTGAGTGGGAAGCCCTGCTTAGACATCTCATGGTTTGGGAAAAGACCAGAGAGGGCGAGGGAAGAAAAAGGCATGGCCTGATTTGTGCTACAGCTGCCCCATCCTGCAGCCCAAAGTGCCCCATTGAGGGGCACCAGCTGGAGACAGCCAGGCTGTCCCCTGCCGCTTTGACGTGTCAGTTCATGTTTGCTGCCCTGTTAGCCTAGGGCCAGTTTTTAAAGATCCAAACTCTGCAAGAGAGAAGTCTCCAAGGAGTTACGTAGGGACTGGTCCCAGTGCAAGAGGTCTCCCACGTTTCCTGGTCCTCTCACGTTCAAGGAGATAGATACGTGGCTCAGAAAGAGAAGGTCTGCTGTATCCCTGCAGGGCCAGCACATCACTTTTGTGCAGGGAGGAGGAGGAGAAGACCCTTTCTTTCATTTCCTTATCATCTGCAGCAGGGAAAAGCCAGTGGGAAGCAGGAGGCCAGAAAGATCCTCACCTTCTCCTCTTCCAGCTCCCCCAGCAGAGCAGTAGGACACAGCAGATGCGATCCTTGGTGCTATACATTTTAGATCTCAGCAGAAATGACCAAACTTCTCCCAGATTTAGGGCTGAGCTGGCACTTTCCTTATCCTGCAAGGAGCCCTGCCACAGCTGACACCAGCCCCCGCTGCAGTTGGCACACCAGCTCCGATGCCGGGGGGAGCTGACAGCTCGCGAGTTAGGATGCTGTGACAGGGCATCGCCAAGAAGCCGACGTGACTGCTCTCTTGCTCTGGGGATTAAGAGAGTTTTGCTACCAGGGCTGCCTGCACTTTACTGAGTATTTAAAAGATCTTTTCTCAATGATGATCAAAACAAATCTTTCCTCTCTGTACAATATTTGTCAGAATGGTTTATTCACTACAGGAATTGCTTTTGCTCTGTATGTGTCATTCTTTTTGATTGCTACAATATTGCACAATACACTAAATAATAATATTGAGCTCCAAGATAGCTCTTTTCATACAAAGCCCATGAAACAATTCTTTGTAGCACATGAATACTACTAAAGAGCCTTGCTGCTTCACTAAGCCATTTCTCTGTTAAAAATACCATGAAATCTGATCTAAGCTTTTTCCACTTTGTAAATGTGGAAACTACTAACGTCGTTCCTGTCTGCCCCGGGTGACTCACGCGCTGCTGGCGTCATGCACCGCAGCGGCAGCTGAGCTCTGAAGTCAGGGCGTGCAGCCCAGCTGCATACCTGTCACCTCCGACTGACGACCGCCTGCTCCATCAGGGCACAGTCACTCGGGCAGGAGTGCCATCATCACCCACCGCCTCTGCTCTGGGGCTGGGGCCGGGGTCGGGGGCATGGGCTGGCCCCCAGCATCTGCCCGGCTTGTGTGCTCCCTGCAGGGAGGGCTGGGAAGGGCCCTCTCCACTTTTTTCCCCTTTACATAAAAGGTTGCAGTTAGGACGTGCATCATTCAGACAGGAGCAGATCTTGCTCCAAGTCATCTTGCTCCAAGTCATCTGCTAAGTCAGCAAATGCTTCCCTCCTTACCATTCACTCCCCTGAATTTCTTTGTATGCCTTTCAATACTCCCTGCCTGCTGTTATGGCTGCCTCTTGGCACAGGTACCCTTTGGGGCTATATCCTGTTCTCCTCCTCTGTTCCTCTCATGGAAAGAAAAGTTTAAGAGGCTGCTCGACTCCAGAGTCAAGAGCCCACAGGTCCTGTGAAGTCACCATCACTGCTTCAGAAGCCATGGTCCTTGAGACGTTTTTACAGGACCTTTAATTTTGCTCCTAGTCTTTGTGCCAGAGGACGGACAAAGGCTGAGATGTACGACATCCTGTGATGCCCAAGGATCTTTTTTTTTGCAAGAGAAATCTTTCAGTAGATAATGTGAATTTACAGCCAGTTAATGCTGTTACAACAGCACAAATGAGTGGAGGACGCAAGAAAATCTACAGCAAGATGTGAAGCCAGGTGTGGCCGCATTGGGGGACATTCCCTGCTTTCAGCCCGTAGCTGAAGCACATGGTTCAGGCTGCAGAACGGTCCCCGGTGCGAAGCGGCCCGTATGGAGGGACGTAGTGCTGCTGTGCTTCACGCCGTCCTCTCCAGGGCTCGGGGGTGGCTGGAAAAGCCCGACAACAGGAGATCACCTGGGTTTGAGGATGACCAGCAGAAATTTCATGACATAGTTTAAGTACTGATGCAGAAAGGTGTTTCAGTAGCTTCTCTGCTCATCTGTAGTAGTTAGGCAGGATTTCATTCTCATCCCTCAGGTGCTCCAGAGCGCCCTACACACAACGATCAAATTATTTGAGCTTTACTAGGAGAAAAGATTGGATTAGCAGCTCAACAAGCCAGATCAGGTTATACATTTCTGTGCAGTTTTATTTTCTTCCCTGCCACCACAGGGCTATGTATAAAGTGGCATATATATAAAACCAGCAGCCATACAGGGAGATCTTGTTATAATGGCCACAAATTTTTTAAGTGTAAACTGATAAAGGAGTCAGAGGTGAAAGACACACACAGAGCTTGTCTTTCCTTCTGACAGGACAGTCAGGAAATAGCATTTTTCTGAGCTTCCCAGCTGTCCATCAATGACGAATTACTGCTTGTTGCCATTTAGCCCAGCTTCAGCTGGTCTGAATATATTCTATTTACAAGTGCCCTGAGATTAGTTCAAGTTGCTCCAGACTTCAGTGTGCTGACGTTGGAGGAGATAAACAGAAGTAATTTGCTGATTCACCGTAACAATTTTCATAAAATATGAGTCAGGATTTTCTTCTTTCATGTAATGATGAAATTAGGTTAGCATGCTTTGCTGAGCCCTTAGCTCTACTATGTGTGCTCCCAGTAGCATCTAATGTTCCTGTGGTATATTTTTGGAAGTATAACCAGATTTATGAGGCCACATCTTCTCCCGTTTCCCTTGACTTCCAATAAACTGACATTCACCGCTCTGTGTCTTGAATTAGAACCCTCTTTTTCACTCCATTATATAGTCATGATACCAAGTGGATTTTCTGCAGGCTCTCACCTGTTGGACCATTAAATCTTCATTCAAATTCTGTGCTTATGTGAGCTTCTCCAAAATGGAACAGCTGGGGCAAAGTTTGCTGAATGTCCAAGAATCCGCGCTCAAATGACAGCGTAGGGAGACACCCCTCTCCTCAGATTGCTGATTCATCTTGGAGCAGGGTCTTCCTCGCACCCCTTTCACATGGGATCTTCCATGTGCATTCCCCCTTCAGCCTGTCTCACAGTGTGTCTGCCGTCGCATCGGCAGACCTTCATCTCCTTAGGATTCTGGTGGTGCCTTTCTGGTTTCCCACAGTTAAAGAAGCTATTTCGGTAGTTACTGTAGAAAATGACATCAGCATTTAATAGATTTCCTGAGGAAATGTTTTAATGGTCATTTTTATAGCTTATTTTGTGCTTTTTAACTTTTTCCTCTCTGGCCAAAGGTCAGGAAATTATTTCATACAGACCAGAACTTGAGCATCAGTACAGGAAAAGAGCTAATTCTGACTAATCTCATGGTTTTGATTGGTTTGATTCATTTTCTTTCTGAGCGCCAATGGCAGAAGAAAAAGTGAATTGCATTCTGTCTTCAGAGAGACGTTTTTGAATGAATGAAAGCATTCTCCACTTCTAGGTTCAGGCAATAAATAAACTTAACAAGTCTCTTCACATTTAAAACTCCACAAAAGCTAGCGGGAGCCGTAAAAATTCTGACCTCAGTGGACTTCTCTCCTTCCACTTTCTTTAAGAGAAATTTGCACATCAAGTAGTGCTCAGTACTTTTACTTGGTAAGATCCCATTATCCCACTATGGCTACTAAATTGAAAAAACAGGCCGAGACAGTATACACTCCTTCTGAAATCTGGCCAAGCACTCAATCCAAGGTGCGCAGTGATGAGAAGAAGAGCTTATAGTGCTCTGATAGTCCTGTGTGCAATCTGTTGGCTTCACCCTGGCAGGCTGGAAAAGAAAATTTCTTATGGCTGTGTTTCTCTTTTTGTGTGTCTGCATGCAAAATTGAATGCCTAGTTAACCTGGAAAGTGCACTTTCCCCCATGTTGTCTCAGAAGCATACGCTTAGAATTAAGGCCATGGGGAATTTTTTTTTTTCTCAGGTGATTTCCTTTGAGACAGAATATACATCGTTCATGACATGAAATTCCAGAGTTTTGGAGGGAAAACGTAGTCCTGCGATGGAGTTTTCCAAAGGTAAAGATTATTTTCTTCCACCTCGCTGAACTGCAGAGCGGAGAGCTAAATGCGCAGGATATCTCAGATCTAAATACACGTGAGAATTGGGGAAGTGTAGATCAGGATCTGACCTTTACATTTTCAAGCTTGGTAATCTTCAGCATTTTGCAACTGCCTTTAGTGGTATCACAGTTTGAACTTGTTCTGCACATCAAAATCCCTATGAAATTTGATAAAATCTGAAAGTAGGGCTGGGCCCCATCATCGCGGTTGAGGATTTAGGTGCTGTTATTCTAGCGAAACATGACCTTGCATTAGGTTATGCGCTGCATGCTATGGACCTTGAGCTTTGCGTTCATAAAGCCTGAAAAAGGGCACAGTTCCAAGCCTCTGTGAAAAATTGGCTATGCTTCTAAAATTTTATTCAGCAAGAAATCAGTGCTGTGCGTCACTGGTCAAAAGATGACTAAGCTCTGGTTATAAATGATAAGGATTTACAGTTAGATTATCCCACTTTTTACTCCTATTGAGTAATACCTTACTTATTAACCAATGAATTAGAGATAAGCAAATCTTTAAACTAGGTGTTTGCTCAAAAGCTTTGCTGACGAGAAATGTATTTATGTATATGTTAAGTGCTTTCTTGAATTAGGGCCAAAGGAGGAGGAGGCAGCAAGAGTCCAGGCTTTAGAGAGCATTTCTTGTACATCACATCGGCAGAGGAGACCTGACCTCCGACGTTACCTTTAAAATCCTCATTTCCAAAACAAAGAAAGTGCTCTGGGTGAAATCCCAGCTTTACTGAACTCAGTAGCAAAAGTCCCAGCAACCGCAGCGGCCCCAGGATGTCATCATACAGACGTCCTTCTCCTTCATTCCATCTCCTGCCACTTTTCGACCTGTTGAAAAATCTGTTGCTGCCAGCCCTGTGATCACGTCCCTGGCCTGCCTGACTGTGACTGTTCACAGCAGCCTGATGACATCACAGTGGCACAGATTTACATCCGCCTCCCCAAAAATGCGCAAAGAGGTAAAGGCACAATTCCAAGAAAATCCAGCTCTCCCTGCCTGACATTAAATTAGGTTTATCAGCCATCAATCATAAGCTTTTCTCTGTATATTAAACACTATTCCCTTACCCAGCCATGCCATGGTGCTGGCAATTTCCTAGTGATATGGAGTGGGGGGAAAAAAAAAAAAAAAAAAAAAGATACGTAGTTTTTACTTAGTAATTCACTGTTTTCAAGGTGTAGTAGGACTATTAACTAATTAATTTGCCCAGTTAATCACTCAATAGCTACGTACAATGGTTGGGCAGAGCTGTGGGCTTCATCCTGGCACAGGCTGAGCGTGCACACTCCCATCCCGTTCATCCCTCTGTTCGGGGCCACTGGCCTCTGGCTCGGCTGTGGAGGCCCAGAAGCAGGCAGCTGGAAAGCACAGTTATTGTAGCTGAGAATGGCTTCATGTTTGGAGTTTATGAGGGTTTGGAAAGTTACAAAAGCCTCATCACCTTTTCTTGTTTCCTATTTCGACAACTAGGAATATAAACGAATATAATAGTAAATGATAAATCATAAAAAATAAATAATAAACAACTATCATAATATCAACTCATTTAAATATAAATACGTTTGACAACTCGGAACATAAACTAATATAAACTAACTTGGCATCTATGATATAAAATGAAGTCAGCTCATGAGCGGGATTCTTTAATTACGAAGTGCTTTGTAATTGTTGCAATTGCTTTATCATTGGAGTCATAAATCTATTCTCAAGAGGAAAGAGACACTGAAGATGTTTTCAAGGACCCTGAAGAGTAACAGCTGGTTTGGGGATTTTTATGTTTAACAAGGGTCCTATTTCATTGCTGCAGATTCTTTTGAGATAAAAGGTTAAAATCTTGCTTTGGTGTAATATCCAAGAGCCTGCCTAGAAGTATCTGGGCACTGTAAGTTAAAGTACAGACATGGCTATTTAAGGTTATTATATGTATTTGCCTATGATAAAATGCAGCTTAAAGTACTTTCATAACCTTTTTTTGCCAAGGTATGCTCATTGTTATGAGTCACCGTAGTACTAAATCTGCACTTTTTTCAAAAATAATCATGGCTTACCCATTCGGCATAGCTTCTCAGAACAGTAAAGTAAATTATCTCTCATTTTAGTTCTGTGTAGTGGTAGCAAGTAAACTTAGACACTGTACAACAGCAAATGGAAGCTATTTAGTATTACAGTGAAATGGAAATGACCCAAAAAGGCACAAATGCCATAACCTCATCCCATGCAGGGTTTTATTCCATCCAGCCAGTTAAGTAATTGATCAAAGACATGGTTTAGTGGGTTTAGTGGCCATGGTGGCATTAGGTAGAAGGTTGGACTTGATGATCTTTGAGGTGTTTTCCAACCATAACAATTCTATAATTCTATGAAATTTTAGAAGCCCACAGTTGGAAAACTTGGTTTTCTGAGTCTGCCAGTGAAAACTAGAACCGACTCAGTGACACCAGGCATTGCACATGACAGAACGTATGGAATGTGTGTAGAAGGACCATCCTAGCAAAGCCGTGGTGGAGGTAGATCCTGGTCTGACAGCTGAAGCGTCTCTCCACTGCGGGAAGGACGGTGCTGCAGGTAAGGCAGAATTTGGGGCTCTGAGGGACCAAACTGCAGGTGCTGGTGCTCACGTCACTGATTTCTTGTGTGAGTTTAGCCAAATCACCTTAATCCTCCTATTTGCATCCCTGAAACTTCAGATTTCCTTGCTGAGATTCCCTTGGCAACTTTATCCTCTTACGGATATGTATCGATATATCTACCTCCGATAGAGGTCTGACCTCGGCTGAGCCTTCCTAGTGCTCCTGTAATACAAATAATGAGGCCCAAACCGCCAGCTTTTCATGCAGGAAGGATCTCAAAAACGAAAGAAGTTTTGTTCTGACATTTTTAATGAGCTGAGAAGTGGGTCAGCGGAGGCTGAAACCATCTGTCACCAAGGGAGTGGGGCCTTCCTTCCCCGGGCGCTGGGACGACGGGACCTCGGCCGCCCTGCCGGGACAGCCCGGCCTGAGCGACTTTCTCATCCCATCGCCGTTGGGACGGGGAGATGGACCGGGGTGGTTTGCAGGTGGTGAAGGGCAAGGGCCGGTGGCGGTCGTGTCTCTGCCTCAGGGGTCTGCATCCCACTCGGACGCGGTAGGGAAAAGCCGGTTGTAAAGTCGATGTGACCCGCTACGCACAGAGGCACCCACGGGAATCCGTTAAACACAACGGCCC
>NW_009616795.1:0-1263 GCF_000690535.1 Cariama cristata
ACCCGCCGCGGCAGAGCCTGTGAAACTCGTCCTCAACACTCACCCGTTCAACGGGAAAAAAGACAGCCTTTAAGAAGTGAGGGGGAAAACAAGCAACTCCTCAAATAAATATATACAGTTCTAAATGGAATTACGGCACATGCATGGAATATCTGAACCACAGTATACAACATACAAACCCTTAGTCAGAAGTGAGTGCTTTGTGTTTATTGCTACAGTGCTGAAGTTCTAATAATAATTACCAACAAGTCATTTATTTCATTGACATTTAAAGCCTCCACAATAGTTTAAAATATTTCAATTACTACTGCTCTACATAGCCAGAAGTTTTGGATGCGTGAAGCCAAACATACGTGTTGTTAATGCTGTGGAAATGCATCTTCTCTGTATTACTTTTAGCAGTTTACTTAATGTTTTGCTACACAAGTGCAAAGATACAATTGCTGTTTTTCCAAAGTATTTGAAACTAGGTGCTAGTTTATCAAGTATAAGGCTTCCTACTTGAAATGCATACATAGTTCAGACAGAGTTGAAGTAACACAGATCTATGTATATTTCAGCAACATAATAATCCCAACATTTTTTAAAAATGAGGCTGAATATTAACTGTTACCACAGAAGCAGACAAAATACATCCTCCCTTACTACTTGCTTATAAGAAGCTTTCTTCTTTAGAAAGACAAAGCTCCTAAAATCTATTTTAAAGTGTAATGTAAGCCATAACTGTTGTAGATCGTATTTCTATGTCTTAAATATTCTTTAAAAAAAAGTTACAGTGGGTTAATAGTCACAGAAAAAATTATCTAGACTTGATTTAAATAGTGAATATACTTGGAAAGATTGGGCCAGCAATTGCTTATGGAGCAGATGTGGCCTACTAGAAAGCATATGAAACTCAAACTGATTTTCAAGCACAGGAGGTTCATAAAAGACTTTTCAAGTTCTCAAAATCCTGGACTAGCATCTCCAGTCTATTTAAGTTTTCAGTCCATTTTTTCCAGCAACCTTCACAGCTGCAAATTCTGGATTTCCTGATAATCTCTGCCTATGAAGAATCAGTGCCTAGCGTGCCATTAAATACAGCCTGCACATCACAGATCTTCCATTCAGATGTATCATGTCCTGTACACACCTTCATCTCATTGGCAGGGTTGGCAGAAACAACCGCTGGCACAGCTTTGTACAGCTACGCAGTATGCTTGAAGCTATGGAGCCCTGATAACTGGGAAGTTTGCTACTACATGATACAGACAATTCAGCAGG
>NW_009616795.1:1294-8222 GCF_000690535.1 Cariama cristata
CACTTGTAAAGTGTTCTTTGGAAGAAATGCTCGGGCCTTTCAGTTATCAATTGCTTGATAGGGACTGAAGGTGTTCAGGCCTAGTAAAGAAGAAACTCAATGTATCTTTGTGCAGCTTGTGCAGATCAATTAAGTGACCAAGCAATCAACAGGATACTTATTTTTACAAAAAGTAAACTAGATTATGAACTTGGACTGTTATTTTAAATTTTGGTGTTGTTTTAGAAGCAATGAAACTATTTCAAATACTAAATCATAATTTGGAAATGGTTTTAGGCTTTGTGCTAAGTCAGTACCTGATAGCTTGCTATAATTTTTGCTAAATTAATTAAATCAGGAAAAAGGCAAATGGTATTTCTGTAAGGAAAGCTCTTCCCCCAGGTGCAATATCAAGGACAGCAACAGAAATCCTGACTCTTTGAGCTGATGGCAAATCTCTTCAAATAAACAGAATTAGGATTCCATGCAAAACAGCTCTGTATGTCAACCTTACACTAGAAGTAGGCCACACTGCACATTTGCAATTCTTTGGGGGCAAGAATGATCCCTCTGAAAGCAAGATTTGAGCCCTCAGCTTTATCACTGTGAACCTCTAGCTATTTGTGTTCCGATGCCTGTGTTGTAATCATTCAAGTTTTAAACTTCTTAGAAGCACTGATTACTATAGCTTCTATGCTATGAAGTCTGCAATGCTATAAAATTAGTCGCGTAGACTACTAGAGTCAGAAACAGGTATTCCCCTGTGGTGAATTATTCCATCACTGCCTCATAAGCCACCTTCTGCAGCATCTGATCCCAGCCCTGATCCACAGACCACACTTTTGCTCCAGTCTAGCAATTTCTCTACTCTCCCACCAGCTTCTCAAAGGCAACTCTGGGCCTTCTTTACCCCAAGGAGGATGGAGGAGTACATTCTGTAAGGGACTTTACACAGAGAAACAAGATAAAGTTATTATCCTTATGGGCCATTCACTCTTCCATTTGCAAAGGAGAGAGTTCTGCATACAACACATTAACATGCCTAGAAAGAAATCAGTAGGGAAAAGAAAAAGAGTTGCCAAGTGCACCATACTGCTGACAGCGGTGTTAAACTTCCAGCTGTTTGCCCATCTTGCTGAGGGCATCACTGACAATGTCCAGCTCATGACGTAGCTCATTCACCACACTGGCAATGCTCTTCATGTCTTTCAGGATCTGCACACTTTGAGTATATGGATTGTACTTCACACCGAATGGGCGCTTGATGGTTTTTGCAAACTCTCTATTTAAAAGTAAAAAAAGAGAGGGAGTTATAAACAAACACAAGGGCATCCTCTGTATGCAGTCAGTATCAATAACCACTTTTCTGAACTATTTACCTTCTTAAAAATAGTTGTAATTGTTATATAGTTCATCATCTTTCCCACCCGGTACATGGAAGACCAAGCAAATACTAATCTCTGCTTTCCAATCCCATGAAATATAATTATAAAACTGTGATAAGAATAAAAGGGTTTGGTGCTGCTACTGAGAGATACATGAAATCAAACCTGATTTTATAAAGCAGGGAAAAAAAATAAATCTGTACCTCATCTTGTCCTTTGCTTCTTCAAAACTTTCAGAAACAAAGTAAACCTCCTGGAAAGTTGTAATGAGGCATTCTTGCTTGCAGGTGACCTTTGGATCAAAAGGCTTGACTTTGGCACCACCAGAGAGCGAGTGCTGGTAACGAATGTGTTATCATGTGTCAGAGGAACATCACCACCCAGAGAATCAACGAGGAAGATGACATGAGGCAGAGTGAATAAGAAAAGATGAAGTGAGACTATATTTAGTGCATTGCTTCACAAAATTTTTATCTGCAGATGAACAATGGTTAAGGCTTAACAAACAGAGTAACTCTGAATGGTCATATTCTGCCAATCTGGGTCAAAAAAGGGATTCCTCAGACACGAGGCTCATGTGTAAAAAAGAACAATATTTTCAGAATCTGGTTAAACCAGCAGAGCTTTATTCTGAAAATAGTTACTCAGCACCTAACATTAAGAAATACCAGTCATCTAATGCTTCCTGCAAAAGACATAGGAGCTGCTCAGCATATATCCAAAAGCAGACTCTCCAGCAATTATTGCCACAGTGAATTTCCTTAAAGTCTAATAGGTATCTAGGAGTTTTCAAAACAAAGATTTTTAGAATTATACTTCATAAAAACCAGGGCAAAACAGTGACAATAATAATCAGGTACAAAGAAAAGAGGTAAATAAGCAGTAAATATTCTTACCTTGAGCTCACTAATTGAAGAGAGCAAGCCAGCCCCATAAACTCGTAGCTGTCCCTCTTGCTTGCACAAGCCAAACTCTACAGTGAAGAAGTAGCACTGAAACAGGGGGAGTAACATAATTCAGCCTTCAGCAAAGATGCTGTGGTGGACAAGATGGGGACATTTCTATTTGTAGGTAGTGTCAAACAGCTGCAAGTATCAGGCAGTCATCACCTGGTTATCCTTCTGGCTTCCCTCCTCTTTAAATAAATATCCAAGAACGGAAGGGTGAACAACCACAGGATTGCATGTTTCTCATAAGAAAGATTGATATTATAGATCACCCAGCTAGGCTAGAAGCTGTTAATGCCAGTACGAACATTGAGATGTAAATCTGTTTTGAGAAATATTGTCATGACATGACAGCTTCAGCTTAAAAGAAACACTGGATAGAGAGGATCTCTGCGAGAGAGTGAAAACTTCAGCCTGCTACAGCTCATTTCTCATTTGCTTAGTGGCCTATAAAATTAAAGATGTTCAGTTTGCTGGGTTTCAGGATTTCTGCAGGTATATGAGGAGGAACACTATTTTCCTAGATGGCTTAGTTCTGCTCCGACTGAAGGTAGTAGAAATTTTACCACTAGATATACCAGGTGAGGGGAGGGAATTTAAAAAAAAAAAAAAAAATCAGCAAGCCAGTTCTTTCATAACTGGCATTAATTATTTTTCATCTAAATTTACTTTTCATCTTAAAATATTTTTGCCAAAGCATCCAGAAACTGATACGCAGAAAATAAGATTAATTTATAATATTTGAATTTCTTGGCTGAAAAGTATCTAATGCTAGCACTCACCACATTCAACGAGAACACTATATCATTTCAATTCATTCTACACATTAAAGAAATAGATTACTTTTTAAATCATTGAGTCGTGTTCCCAAAAGTAAGAAGATTTTGTTTAGAAGTAACAGATCACAGAATTTCAATCTGAAAGAAGTGATCTACCACACCAGAAGTTGCACCCTTACTTGACAGCCAAGTGAAGAAAAATACCAATCATATCAACCTTAAAATCTATTTTTTTTCCCAGCATGGAAAATTGTTCTATGCTGTAAAAGCCAAGGACCAGTGAAATACATAGGTCTAGCAGCTGGGTGTGGCTAACATTGATATGAAGCTCCAAATTAATTTGATTGAGATCAGCCTAGTAAAGCACAAAGCTTTCGACGGGATCACCAAGCACTCAAACACTCACTGTTGCCAGTTTTTGGACAGCCTCATCTGATGCCCCAAGTGATGCAAGGCCAATTTCCTGGGAGAACTGAGCAAAACTAGGTTCAGCCAGAAGAGGGACATGGCCTAGGAGCTCATGGCAGGTATCGCTGGAAAAAGAAACAAAACAAGAAGTCTCATGATCTGTCTTTGTAGTAGAGTGAAAAAGCAGCACCAGTGAACAGATGCGGTGTCTTGCATTAAACACAAAGACAGTGCCAATCATGTTAAGCTGAAATCAACTGAGCAGGTCATACCAACTCTATGTAAGTACATAAACTCAGAATTTCAAATGAAGCTGCCTAAAATTAAGATCTGAACTCCACATTTATGAGGCAATTGAATATTAAACTAACTCTGCGCACAATGACATCAATAAGAGCTCTCCAACAACACGCTGTACTTTTGAAAATGCTGTACTTGTGAAGGTGGCACTTGAGCACACTTTATTACATTCAGCATGAAGGCTTCAGCACCTAAAAAATAAGCTTTCTTGCTCCTGTTCTTGAAAAGCTTTTAAGTAGCTTGGCTCTGGGCAGCGAGACTGAAAACTCACTCTCTCAAATTCTATCCCAAGATTAAATAACTCACGGCTCTGGTGTATAGAGAGGGTCCGAGCTGTGTCTAACATATTGAGTGCAGTGAAAAACTCTGAATGCTAATCCTGCCAAGAAGTCTCTGGGTGACAGATATCCAGCAACAGGGCGAATGGTGAAACCTGTGCGCTCTGAAAAAGGAACAGAAAAATTGTACATTAGTTTAGTGTAGAATTGCACAATGTTGCCACCTTTCCTGCTACAACTAGGGTAAAAGCCACAGCACTACCTTGGCTCAAGAGCACGTGGGAAATTTAGACACAATTAGAAAAATTAGGCCTAAGCTCAAGAATGACCAACATTTAGTAAAAACATCCCTACCTCTGTGTCAGTGGATTTCCTATGATTCATGCCTAGAGCCAACACAATACAGCTAGGTATCTCTTTAGCCAATCCGAACAGTCTCTTCAGAGGTAGCATCGCCCCTCAAATGTCACTGTTTGTATATATTCAAGACACAATACATTAAAACACAGATGGCCAAAAGGCCTCTTAAAGGACCAGAACAAATACAAGCAAAAGAGACCAAGGATGTTTTCTTGTATCCACAAAATAGCAGCGTGACTTGCAATTGACCTTTTTGTGTAAGAAAATCAGCACGTTACCTTTCAGAAAGCGGGACACATCTTCCAGCTGGGGGATATTGTCTTCCCTGTACCCACAGTATTTGGTGAGCAAGGGTAAGTTTTTAAGGTACTCTCTACAGGCATGAGTTGGGTAAAGCTTGTTAAGCTCTCGGTACACAGTCCCCCAAGTCTTGATCTCCTCCTCAGTGAATTCAATCTTGGGAATTGGGTCACCACTGCAAGGAGAAGAGGAAGAAAGGACATTCCTTGGTAAATGGCTAATAACGGATGACTCATTTACCTACTATTATTATTTAACATCTATACAGCTGTGACACCTGGTCAGGGTGCATTAGACAGTCTCAAATACACAGTGAGATCTGGTCTATGCCCTGGAGAGCTTTTAGGCTAAGGGCTTGATCTCTTTTCCAGCTAAACCAACTGACAGGAATCTTTGCATTGACCTCACTGGAGCCTGAAAGCTTCGGTTCTGTAAACAGTTTCTTAGGTGTTTAATGTTGAGAGTAATATTTAAATACCTGCATAACCTTTACAGCTTCAGGAGATGAGAACACATCCTTTTCCCCGTTGGACTTCCCTGTGGGCCATTACTTTCCATTACCTTTTTGATTTATTTTAGAAAAAGAGAATTCCCTAAATTTACAACACACTGCATCGAAACAATACCTAAATATACACATCAGGTAAACATCATACTTCTATGCAGAGGAGACAAGTGTCTGTCTGAACATATTAATTGCAGTCCCTCTCTCCTATTCAGCTCTCAGGATCTTGATTAAAGCGGATTATAGCAAGGGTGTGACCTAAAGCCCACTGAAAGCAATGGGAGCATTACACTGATCTTCCACTATCAGCCAGGTAACCAGCATGGCAAATGCTTTCCCAAGGGAATCTCTGTTAACAGCACATTAACAGTAACGAGCTCTGTGCTGTGGTAACCAGTTGCATTAATACACAGTGCAATAGAGCTCTAGATACACACTATTTCTAGGTCATCTCCAATTGAGGAACTCTGCATCTAAATTCAAGCAGGCAACAGCAGCATGAAAATCACGTTTAGAAAGAATTTACAGCACTGTACTATGAAACTCTTACTGCGCCCTCCCCCAAGCAGCATCTCTAAAGACAGAAGCTCTTCAAGTTTCTTTTCACAGAAAACTTCTTATCTACACATCACATGCACTAGTTTGAACCAGGAAGGAAAATTCAAGTATTTCCATTTGCCCGGAGAGTTTACACTCAGTGGTCAATGGGCTATATATTGGGTTTTGCCTCCCCTCCCTCTCCTTCGCAAAGGAGACCAATCTGCCCTAGTCAAGTCAGAACGTCCTGGTGCAGGCAGCTGCACAACATGCGTTGTCCATCCTCTTCCTTTGTTGCACCCATTTCCAGAGAAGCAGGGAGGGACTGCAGAGTCCAAATGCACCACACTGCAGGAAGCCCACGCTGGCATCACTGCCCATCTGAGGATCAGCACTGCCACAGATGCCATAATGGCTGAGCAACCATGGCCTCAGGCTGATCAGAGGCCTGGGGAGCTGTAAGATGGCCTAGATCTGTCTTTTAATCTTGTCTTGCATCTCCCCGTGTTTTACCCCCTTGGCTCTGACTCCCGAGCCAAGTATGTCTCGGCGAGATCTGAGCCCAGAGAAGGTGAGCTCCTGCCAGTCCACTCTACTATTATTTCAAGGCACCCAGGAGGCTTATTCTGGAAGAAGTCAAGCTTACTGTTTGTAGTTCATAGCCAGGTCTGCAAAATACTTTCGCCTCTTGCGATAGACATTGTCTTTGAAACCCTGGTGGAGGGAAGCAGAAAACCAAAGTTAAATGAATTTCCAAGCTGTAGTAAATATATTAAAACAAGACACTTGAAATTTCTTCAGTTCGGAAATATAGAAGTATGCTGTGTAAGAATGAGAGGACAGGGCAGGAAGCTCATAGCTGTAGTCTGAAATGTTTAATAACTGTGAACTAAGAAAATACTCCAATTGAAAGTAAGAATCAGTAGTTTTAAGCATGCAACCATATATTCAGTAGACAAGGATTTATTTTAGTCATATCAGTATTTATACAAACTTTGTTACTTGCTTGATTATTCTAAATTACAGAACAAATCGCCCATTTGCACTGCTCAAGTACCAATTTGTTTGTTCCAGTTATAGTAAGGAAAAAAGAAAGAGAGGAGGAACCAAGCCTGCCTCATGACAGCTTCTTCTTCCCCCCCTCCCCCCC
>NW_009616795.1:8232-15155 GCF_000690535.1 Cariama cristata
GTATGCGACCACTCAGGGCCCAGACCTGGAGTTCTCGTACAAGTAAGCCTCGTAGAAAGGCATGGGAGCTCAATGCAGTGACGGCCTTGCCCGAACTAGGAAAAAGACATGAAACCCCCAAGAGAAGGTGCTCAGACCCACAGCAGCACCGTTGAGGGGAAGGGGAGGGAGGAGCAAAAGCTGCAATTTTTTAAAGTAAGCTCCACAAAGTATCTTTTCACTGGGTGTAGAGAGGAAAAAATACTTACAGGATGGTCAGCATCCAAATCAGACCCGTACATCAGCACTCGGTTTGCACACTTATCCAAATCTGAGATCTTCTTAGGAAACCAGGGAACATTCTCCATGTCTGGGGAATGCATGGAATCCACAAAGTTATTAAAAACGTCAAGCATGCTGAGGGAGGAAATGCTACTTTCAAGTATGGCTATGGCGGTTACGAGCGAAATCTATAAATTAAAAGGGCATGAATAAGACAAGGGAGTCCACTGCCTATCTGGCACCAGCCTACAGCTCACACTTCCTCCTCTGTCACTGCCACAGTCCGCCTACAGAGCACAGTCAGCTCCAAAGCGTCCAGGGGAGGAAACAGTTAATAGGGGTTTTCTGTGGCCCTTAACTGTTATTACTGTCAGAGTAGCATCTAGAAGCTCCTACTAATACAAGGCCTCCTTGCGCACACTGCTGTGAATCTTCTAGAGTACAAAGTGTGCAAAGGAGTAGAGAAGTGATTTGCCTGTGGTCCCTGGGTAGAGTGGGAGCAGGTTTGAGTCCTCCCATCCTGCTTTACCATGGGAAATAAACGTTGCTTTGTGGTTATGTACCTCTAAAGCATCCAGCTTTGCTGAGGGGTTTGTGGGGGAAGAGCAAGAGGAGGAGGCCCTGTAGCTTTAGAGACACACTTCATTACAGTTTTGCTACTGACTACTTTTTTTTACTTTTTTTTTTTTAGCCTAAGAGAGTTTTTACCCAGGCTCTTGGCAGAGCAGTTAATACACTGTTTTTCTGCCCTGATGCTCTTCAGTTTTCTTAAAAAGGACAGGGGGAGTGCTTAGACTGGAATTCACCTCACTTAGGGCTAAAGTAAGCTGTTGCTATCCAAGAACACCAGATCTCACCTTCCCTTACCTACCAGCCTGTGCCAAGCACAGTGGCTGAGAAATACATGGGACCAAATTCCTGCTTCCCTGAACTTCAGGCACCTCTTTAATGAGAAGCAAAGGTAAACAGGATGTGAAGCATCCTAAAGTTAAAAGGCACCTCTTTCACACTAATACACGTAACCGGTCATGACGAAAAGTGGTTAAAAAAAATTATTTAAATCAAAAGCTACATAAGGAAATTGCAGAATCCATCTCCCACTCTCACCAGTGTCTGAACTGAACTGGGATCTGTCAGTATTATACCTACTGGTGGAGAGGGAGGCGGGGGCGGGAGAAGAGAGTGAGTGTGTATAACTATACTATATATATGTGTATACTTACACTATATATACACACTATAGACACACTACCTATACCTATATATGTATACACTATATATACACATATTCACAAACTATATATATAGTATACCTACTGGTATACTCTATATATATATATACACACACCTATATATATACACCTACTGGCATACTATATATATACACACACCTACTGGCCTATATACTGGCCTGCATTGGCCTGCGTGGGTGCAGGGACTCCCACTGATGTCAATTGTGCTGTACTAAGAAGGGACGGGAGCACAGATAACAGACATGCAATTTGCACCAGCCTGAAACAGCCTGTATTCCTAGGTGACACCAGCCAACGCAGCCCTGCTCGTATCAACCAAATTAAACACACTGACAACACAGCAGCATAACCCTGGCAGCTACTGATTGAAAACACTACACAAATGCAGATGTGGACATCATAAAAAGATCTCAAACCAACATATTGTAAAGTGCATTTTCATCAGAACTGCCTTTTGTACTTACCATCCTCCTGGACATTGAAATGCTCCGTCGGGTTCATAGAGACAACATTGACATGGGATTTCAGGAGTTGGAAGATCTCATTCAGTTGTTCCCTGTTACTGTCACAGTCCACAAGGATCTCAAACTCAGAATTTCGTCTCTTGGACTTCCGTGATTCAATGTGTACCAGATTTACATGTTTCTCCTGTTTTGTAAGACGTAATGTTTTCAAACAGATTGACTAAAAACTAAAATTTGTTTTTCAAACGAATGTTCTACTGCCATGGACTATTCACCACCTTTGTGAAGCTATTTTAGTTAATTGGATCTCTTGATAGCAGTTTGCTTATCAGAGGGGGGGCAAATGGTTTGATTTTAAAAAGCCTCCCATTCAGAAGACAATGAAAGAGAACCTGTGTTCTTTCAATTTCATTTACAGTCAGGAGGTTTAAACTCATAGACCTTTTTCTTTCATCCCTCCCATAGGAAGCTGATTAGCAACTGGGTCTGAGAAAATTCACCAAAATGCCGATCAAGTCACCATATAATTATCTCACAAGCAAGCAAGGGATTTAAAAGCAGCATTTTTCAGAGCGTAAATTTCACTTTTCTTTTATTTGAAAAATTATTTAATCATATGTCTTATATCACGAACATAGAGAAAACCCCAGGCTAAGACATGCAGGGCCAGACGACAGAGCACAGTGGCACTGTGTACATTCCTTGCACAATACCTGCCCAGCAATGGAAGGAGTGCAGTTGTGCAATTGCAGTCCCTCCATCACCCTCAGTCTGGCTAGGCAGGGCAGGGTGACAGGGCACTGGACCCAACCCAGCACGGGTCAGAACCCCAAGTGTCTACCTGCCACGGGCAGGAGCTTCAGACCCACCTCTTACATGCAGTAGAAACGACAAGTGTCAATCCTCTTTTCATGAGGGGAAAAGACAAAACTCTCTCTGTCTTTAGCTGGTGCAGGTGATACATTTTATGACAATTTTTAGCCAACCAGCATCTAATTTCTGAGGCATAAATTTGCTTTCATAGGTACTTTTGTGTGCAAAGTGGGAGCCGGGTGAGGAATCACATCCTTAATAAATGGATGTCATTAATTCTAGTGTGTTCCGAAACTATCCTTACAATTTATAATACAGAGCTGCCGTAGCAATATGATTACTACACACCTGAAAGAGTTTTAATGCTTTTACAAGTCCTCCAACTTCATTCTTCAATGAAAAAATTATGGCTGTTCTTCCTCTTACAGATGCATGGTCTTCATTCTCTTTATTATCTTCAATCATCATGTAATTTGACTTATTTAACTAAATACAAAGAAACAAAAATATTTTTTTAAATGGCTAGTAGTAGTGCAAAAAGTGTAAAGTTTTACATTTCAGTTTGTCTTGGGCTAATATTGTGCTTTGACTGATGAACCACAAAAGGAAAAGTGCCAATGAAATCATTACACAATAACAGGCATAAACTTAGGCACACAGAGAATCTGTAAGAGCTGAGGATGAAATATTGAGATTTCTTTTTTTTCAGCTGAATGATTTTATAGACGTCTTTAGTCATCCTCTAGGATGCAGAAAATGTTTTCAAAGAATACTTTATAATTAGCATTTGCATTTCAAGGGAGAGGAGCTACGTCAGCAGAAATAATAAATTGAACAAAATACTTGTTAGCAAATTCAATGAACATCGGTAAAGGGCATAATCCAAAACCCACTGGATATAGGTAGGAAAAGATGGATCAGGATTTAGTAGATCAGAACTGAAAAATCACTGCCTTTTTCTTGCTACAGAACTGTAAAGCACTGCTTTTACAGAGAAAGGAGATAAAACCTAGGGAGTTAAAATGTTATGCTGACCAGAATCTGCTGACTATCGAGACAGTCCCACGCTGATCAACCACAGCCAAGCTGCTCCGTCTGTCAAGTCCCCTAACTCACATGCCAAACCCATATCATAATCACCCAAATCACACTACAAATTTTCAGACATCCAACACTGTAGGACCAGGTTTGATCCTTAGTAGTGATCACACTCCTGACTGTGTTGAAATCAGTGCATATCACAGACCATATTCTTAGCTACATGCAGCCAGGCCATAAATAGAGATAATATCGAAACAATTAAGAAAGTAGAAAATGCAAAGTAAAGAAAAAAATACAAGGCTTAGAAGCAGAGGCTGTCTCTCATATGTCTTCAAACCTTACAAATAGAAACAAAAAGCTGAAGGAGCCAGTGAGAAAGAGCAGAGGAACAATGAAACACATTATTGCTATTTGGAATTATTTTTTTATCTGAGACAGCCTTCAAAGATATGAATATCTGATGACATTTTCAGGAATGGAAAGAGCAAAAATAAAAATGCAATCAAAATGCAGCAGTTCCATTGATTCCCTTCAACAGTCTCTCCAACTTCAATCTGAACTGCTAAGAATTTCTATCTATAAGAGATAAGTTTAAAAATAAAAAATCAGATTTTATCTATCTTTTATCAAAATGTTCCCATTTACCTTTCAGATTAAGAAGGTAACATGCCTATCAAAATAATGAAATTAGTTTCATTTTAAATTGAGTGGTTTACAACAAGGCAGATACTTGCTGCTGCTCTAAGAAAGGTTTCAAGCAGGTTACTAGATGTGAGTTCTCTGGGGTACCGAGGTGGTGACGTCTTGCTCCAAGCCCACTGATGCTAATGGAAATATCTAGATTTCTGGCTGGGTCCCCATCTCTAACGAGTTGTCACTATATGATGAGCCTGGACGATAGTGTCAGTCCATCACGCTGTTTCTGATCCAGCAAAGTCACTGATCTCCATTAGCTTGAGTCCAGACATCAAATTCTTTGCTGAAAAGTAGGAGACGGGGCCCAGTCCAGGTTCTGCTGAGCAGCCTGCAGGTTTCACAGCTCGCTTCAGTGAGCATCAGATCAGGATCACAAGAGCCAGGAACAGGCACTGAATGCGGGTATTCCAAGCATAAAAGAAAAAGCTAGTAACTCCACAATTACATACAGGTTATTGGTTGTTTTCTCAAGTGCAGTGATCACCATATGTGTGAGCCAAATCCTATCCAGATGATACTGCTGTAGAAGAAGCTGGATGCAAATTACAAATGGATGCTCTATTACAAATAGAGTTAGATAGTGGTCTTTGAAGGCAAAAACTTTGGGGCTGTTTTATTTACACAGCTTATACGCAGCATGTTGGCTTGATTCCACATTCAAGATCATTGACTTAAGATCAGCTTATGAGATTTGGCACAGTTGCATGCAATATTATAAGGTGCACAGCAAAGACAAACTACATGCATTGAAGACTAGTGTTCTTATTTTGTTTTTTGCTAGTTCAACTAACATTGTGTTTAGGATCAGGTGACAACATTTGTAAAGTAGTATGTTTAAGAGACCAGTGAAGAAAACACAACAAAACACCACATCTTCTTACATTAAGTTCTAAAAATGACCTCTAACTTAGGAATTTGAAAAAGTTGCTGAAGAGAAATTCAGATGCCTACAATGCCAAACGCACACCACTCACATCTTTAACCCTAAATCAACATTAATCTTTTGCTTTCAATTAAAAAATTGACTGAAAACAGGTCTGCATTACTGCAGCAACCATTTTGGTGCAAGACAATAAGAGAAAATTGTAATGCAAAAACGATTCCTTTCCTCCAACTGCTGCACCTTCACTTTCATTTTATTCTGTATCAGCAACTCAGCTCTAATCAAATCTGACACTCTTCCTTTGCATGTTAACACATTTGAACTTTTTGGAGAGTAAAGGGGGAATTAATATTGCACTGATGCTTGTTATTAACGATGCAAATCATTAACGGATTTGCCATCAACCTGACTCAAGTCTTAATGAAGAAACACAAACACAGGGATAACTCTAAAGCCCTTATTTAGATAGATATCTAGGTGTTTTCTGGTTAAAGATAGTTCCTTTTGGAGCCCATAGCAATTACTTTCCCTTTCTCCCCCTCCCCAAAGAACATCCTATGTGAGACAGATATTAGAGGATGTATATTTTGTGCTTTAATTCTTTATATTAATGGATAGCCAAGATCTAAAGTTACCCAAACATGCTTGTTTAATGGAGATGACATTTTAGAGCCATAAATTGAAGACCAAAAAATCTTTTAACAAATGTATTTGATAGAGATTGCCATTAATTGTGCTTCATAAAAAGTCTCAACAGGCATTTTATATCCTCCTCCCTCTTTAAGTAGCTGCTTACTTTCTCACTGTCCTTTTGACACACTTCTTAGTGGGGAAGGATGAAGACACAATCTTATGAGTGACCGTGACTAGACGTCACATTACAGGGAAATTTTCAGCCACACCAAAGATCTTCCTGAGATTTAGTTCTCTGATACCAAAACAAAAGCTGTGCCAGTTTGTTTGGCTTCCAAAGATCTGAAGGATACAGCAAAACAATCTTTTATGAAACTTCACTCCATTATAGCCAGCGTTCTTGTTCTCACAACAAATTTGACTGACTTTATAAACTGCACGATATAAATAACTGCAGCCAACACATAAGGGCTGATTTTATCTGATCTGCTCTGATGTACTGAGCATATTCCCACTGTAACATGAAATAATCCAGGAGGAGATTTTTCTGGGCTGTATCACACCCTGTCTCCTAAGCAACGATACACCACAAGTTACTTTTGCTCTACCTTAATTTCATCTGCTCGGATTTGAATTTTACCACTTTTTTCCCGCCTTCTGTCCAGAAACAGCAGCATACTCAGCCACATCCCACTCCCAGCGGCACCGAGCACTCCCACCGATGCCAGAGGAGCAGCATCTCAGGGCAATCACCGCTCTCCAAGTAACCGGAGCCAGAAATCACCCCTTTCCCCCAAAAAAGCACCGCTCCGAGAACCACCAACAGCGAGGCGGCAGAACCGTAACTTCAGAGAAGCACCACTTATTCCCGCAAGCCAG
>NW_009616796.1:0-11784 GCF_000690535.1 Cariama cristata
AGGAACCTCTTGGACTGTTTCTTTTCTGCACATATAAAATTTCAAAACACAGAGTAATCAATTCCTGTCTAATATATCTCATCTTAATGAGAAAATAATCCAATAAAAAGATAGTATTTCTAAGTACTGTGAACATTTCCAGTTGTCATCCTTTGGCACTGGACCATGTTGCTGCACTGGCTTCTTTTATCATTAAAGTAACTCAAATTCTTTTGTCTTTGGAATACAGTAAGTTGAAGAGTAAAGTCTTTACAGATTTAACTAAGCATGAGCCATCAAGCACAATGCTTTTATCTCTGAATTCCAGAATTAGGCTATTAGCAAAGGCGCCTTGCTTTGGTTCCACTCTTCAGCTTTCCAGCCAAATATGAAGGCTGAAATTAGAGACAGAAATGATAAGTTTGATTCTGGATGCAGTTCAGTGAAGAGTCAAATGAGGCTCAAGGAAATGCACAAAGCTGTGTCTGATGTGTGTAAGAATACTTTACTGTAAGTAAGCACCCAAAATTGCAGGATTTTTCCTTATAGCCTGGAACCTGTGCCTACTGGCATCTGACCTCAAAGTCTAACTGCCATGTACACTATGTAATATAGCTGGATAACAAAAAAAAAAAAAAAAAATAAAATCTAGTGCTGAGCTGACCTGTAAAATAAATAAACAAGACCTGTTTGACAGACACTCTGACTGTCCCCAGGGGCAAAGCTGATGGGGTGATGGTTTTTATTTTGGGGTGGAATATTGGTTTCATGGCTTGCACATGGTTTGCATACAGAGTTCCTGATTAATCCAACGTAGGTTAGATTCAAGCTACCAGATCCCTTCTTGGTGTATTTAACTAATCCAACCCATTCTTTTAATTTTAAAGGCATATTTATTTCTATTCCAGTAGCTGGTTCTGAATACACAGAGGGATCCTTGTTATCTACTTATAACTTTTAGTAAGAATGCCAGTAGGTGCTTTACCTTCTGTTTGCATAGGTTTTTTTACTGTCTTACCAAAGACACTCTAAGCCTTATCAAATTAGTCAATCTTCTCTGTGTTTTCCTCAACTGAGTTTTTTTCAGAATTGTTGAGTTATTGATCAAAATACATTCCTTGTAGGTAAAATGGTCTGGATTTGGCCTAAAATCAAGAAGGAGAGGAAGGTTTTCTTTTTTCTTTTGGGTTTCGTGGGGTTTTTTGTTGTTTTGTTTTGGTGGTGTTTTGGGTTTTTTGTTGGGTTTTTTTTTTTGTTTGTTTGTTTTTAATTAAATGAAATGCTGTGCCAGATCAATGGGATTTTTTAACTTTGTTGGAACCTATGAGATTACAGGTGGGAGGAAAATGACAGCTGCAGATGGGATTTTTATTTGCTAGTTTATAGCCCCGTAATGCTGAATATCTTTTTTCTACCAAAACCAGTTTTGTTTCATTTCAAGTAAACATTTGTGTTTTAGCAGTCATTTTTCACTGTGAGATCAGAAGAACTCACCCATGTCCAACTAACATGATGAAAACATACTAGAATTCCTTGATAATGGTGCACCTGTTACACTTTTAAAACCTTGGATCTGGAACACTATGTTCTAGATCACTTCTGTTTTTTCCTAAGTTGTGCTCCTGTTCCCATACTCTGAATATTGTCACAGATTTTGATGTGTCCTGGTTTCAGCTGGGAGAGTTAATTTTCTGCTTAGTAGCTGGTACAGTGTGTTTTGGATTTAGTGTGAGAATAATGTTGATAACACACTGACGTTTTAGTTGTTGCTGAGCAGCGCTTGTCCTAAGTTAAGGATGTTTTCAGTTTCCCATGCTCTGCCAGCAAGCAGGTGTACAAGAAGCTGGGAGGGAGCACAGCCAGGACAGCTGACGCGAACTAGCCAGAGGGATATTCCATACCACAGAACGTCCTGTTCAGTATATAAACTGGGGGGAGTTGGCTGGGAGGGGCCGATTGCTGCTGGGGCATCGGTCAGTGAGTGGTGAGCAACTGTCTTGCACATCACTTGTCTTTTCTGGGGTTTTATCCTTTTGTTATATTCCATTTAATTACTATTATTACTATTTTATTATTTTTATTAATGTTGTTAGTATTGTATTTTAGTTTAGTTATTAAACTGTTCTTATCTCAACCCATGAATTTTAAGATTTTTTTTCATTTCTCCTCCCCATCCCATTGGAAGGAGGAAGGACTGAGTGAGCAGCTGCGTGGTGTTCGGTTGTTGGCTGGGGCTAAACCACGACAAGATGAAAGTTGGAAGAAACAGTGCCCATGTGATAATTAAAGGAATTCCTATCAGTAAGAAATGCTTTGAATTTTTTCTTTCTTAAGTAGTGTAAACATTTCATACAATGCTTGTATGTTTGCCTGGCTGCAGACTTTTTGTGCTGTAAGAAGGCAGGCAAGCAGAGTAGGAAGGTGGCATAAAAATGTGTTTCACAAACCAAGAATTGAATGGTAGCTATGTATGATTTACAAAGGGTTGAAGGAAAGCCATGCTCTGAAAGTCATCAAGGGCGGATAGGTTTTACAAGTCCATAAGGTATGATGACACAACTGTGAAGTCATGAGCCAGCAGCTGTGTAAATTCAGGTGCATATCGTGGTAATGGTTTTAAAACTGTTCTTCCTTTTTCTTAATTGTTCAGCCAATTAGATGTCCATGAAAAGAGCTATACAAACATAACTGCAAACAGTTTTCCTTCCTAATTCCACAAAATGTCAAGGATGAGTGTGAACAACACATATTTCTCACAGCACCCTTCTTTAGCCTCATGTGAGAAGGTGCTCTGGCAGTAATAAGAAATGAATTAATATTTCATGATGATTAAAAATTTCTGACTTTCTGCAAAGCATTTAAAAACACCTGGCAGATAATATCAGCATGGCAGGGATGAGGTTTGTGTGGAAGTATGATCTCTTCATGGGAAAACTTGTATTCAGGAAGTGATTTTTAAATGTTCATAGAAATTCATGAAGGTGCTGTCCTCAACTGATGGATAGGTCCAGATGTGAATAACATAAGATCAGGTAAAGACAGTAACTACACCTGCAGTCTGGAGTGGAGGTTGACCTTTCGATATCTGCAATAGCTTGTCACCTGCTGACTCGGAAATGTGCAGTGCTTAAGGCAAATGACTAACAGGAATTGGAACTGGGCCTGATAGATGTTTCCAAGATATTTGGGCTGTGGATCAGACATTATTGTTTGCAGATGTGACTTGCTCTTGACTGTTGCAAAGGAAGAAAGGTATTTAACATTGCTCCTTGGTACACTAACACCTAGAAGGCACCTCCACCTCAGAGCAACAGTTGCTTCACAGTAGCACTGGCATCTGTCCGCCAGGATAATGTGAGAAGGCTGGATCCTCACTGTAGTGGCAATCAGATCTTACCATCTTGAAAAACTGAGAGGTGAAAGTATGTTAAACAAACACAATTTTATTAGTAGAATAATAAATTGTTCCCCAAATAAAGATTATGATAATGCCTTGCCATGTTGGAGTAATATTGTTTTATCTCCATAGTGTGCAAAGTGCATATGCATTAATACACGGTGACAGTGAACAAAGGGCAAAGTATAGGATGATATTCAACTGCTGCTCCAGCAATTCTGCAGAATGACTCATTATGTGATATATCATACCTGTACCTATATACATACATGTACCTACTCTACCATGTATGTAATTATAAAATTATTGGTTCTTGCAGACAGCTGCTCTTCACCACTCCTCACAAAGGGCATAAATGGAATTGAAGGGCTCTGTTCACCCACATGCTAGTTGGAGGCTTATTTTTATGAAGACATAGTGAAGCAGAACACTTTCTTGATAGAAGATAATGATAGCAAATGACAAAATTATTCTAAAGCTCAAGTCTCTTGGTAACACATTGAAATGAATGAGTGGGTGAACACTAATTTGGAGAATGTTGAGCAAGTTCGAGGAAATAGGTTAACTTACATACCCAAAGATTTGGAGGGTAAAGTGGAGAAAGGCATTCAGGATTGTTGGCTGTGCAACTCTCAAAAATGAGTTACAGGCACATGATCTGAACTTTTGACTCATTTCAAGAACTTGAGAATGCTTGGTGTCCTTGACATCCTTTCTAGCCAGAGCTAAACAATCATTGCACTGCCAATTTGTCACCAGGAGCTTTATCACAAGAGTCGGAGTATTAGCGGGCTGTGTCCAAGCCTCAGCTTTTTTAGTTGCCTGAACACATTAGAATATTAACATCCAATTGTAAACTAAGATTCTAGCCCAAAAAAATGTGGAGAAAAAGTTGGAAAAATAGAATGGTAATGCACTGTAAATGCTCTGAAGGCAAGCAGAACTCATCTTGTATAATTTTTTAAGATCCCATGATATTTAAGCCAGCTTTACCATTTTCCAGGGAATGAGTCATGATTTTTTAACACTTTTGGTTGGCAGTCCTGTTCTGTACACATCTGGGGAATTGTAGTTGTTCTTGACAGTTTCATTTTGTAGACTGTAAAGTCTTTGTGATAGGGACATCACTTCAGTCTGTATCCAAGTATTGCTTTTTCTGATAGAATCCTGCTCCACAACTGCATCTTGGGACACTTTCAGAACCTTAATAGTAAGAATAACAACAACAACAACAATAATAATAATAATAGCAATCTCTAAATAATAATCAGGGGAAGGCCATGTGCAGTGGCCTCTATGCCCCAAATACCTTACCTGTTCATTATTAGTAGCTTAAGAAGTTGCAGGGGAGGATAGGAAACCCTAATTCTTGCAAGGATTTTGGAGCTATTACTTGTCTTTGAAAGGGATGATAACATTTTCTGGCAGGTAGTTTGGGCTGCAGTACGGAGGAAAATATGCAACTTGCATTGCTGTTGGGATAGACAAGTACTGATTAATGGCAGAAGTCAGGAAATCAGAACATGAAGGTGGATTTGGAGAAAAAAATGGAGAGCAGCAGAAGAAAACTGGTGCTGAATTCATCCAGGAGTACCAGGATTCTAGCTTGTACTAGCAAAATTATGTTGCAATTTGATGCACATATTTACTTTTGTCATCTGGGAGAATATATACCTGTAGTGGCCCAAATGCAACTGACAGAAAATTAGGAGATTTAGGAAAAATTGTGTAATTAGATTCTGACAACTTCTGCAGCATACTCAGCACTATACTTGATGCTGTGGTTACTACGGATCTTCAAAATTTAGGACAAGCAGTATAAGATGTTGCACTGTAACTGTGCCCTTAAGTCATACTTGTTTACATTTTTCAGAAAGTCTGGGAAACAAAGTATGTCTAGAAGGATTAGTAAAACAGTGCAAGAGTTTAAAGTGTTACCTGGTAGTTAGGGTCACATAAGAATTAGAAACACCCTCCCTATCTAATATGACTGCATGAGTGGAAAACAAAGAGGCCATTTTTCTTTTCTTTTGTTACTGGGGCAGATATAAGGGGGGATCTGAAGTAGATTTTTCCTTTGACATTTCCTCATTAAAAATATTTTTGTGACTCTATCTTCTTATCTGAGGACTGATATTCACAGATATTACACTTTCACTCCATACCATGGGACTACAGGGTATGATGTTGACTGGAAGTGGCAGGGAACCATGCATGGCAGAAAGAAAGGGGATGGACAAGAAGCAGCAGCAGATCAGCTTTTCTGTCTTAAGAAAAGACCTCTGCCCTCCTCTAAAGACTTCTGAAACATAAGAGAGATCCTTTCCGTCCATCCTCCCATAATGTATGAAAGATTGCTAATGGAAGATAAACCTGACCCTTACAGTTCTTATTCTGTGTATCCTTTCTCCATCCTTTGAAATATCTTCTGAGAAAGACAGAATTTCTGCAAGATCTGGGGGACGAAAGCCAGCGAAGGATGTATCACCCCAGGAGGAACAGGGTGTCCACCATGTGTTAGCAAGTCTCCACAGACTTAGATGACGGGATGGCTGACAAATTACAGACCTCGCTGAATTGCAATTAAATGAACGCCAGCAACTGTAGCTGTAAGGAAATAGCTGATGCTTGAAAATTTCCCGTGGTTTGGAGGCAATGTTGTATTGAGACTTGAAGTTTTGAGACTTGAAGTTTAGCCGTTGGGCTTTGGTTGAGCCACACTGGAAGCCATAGTCCAAATTTTCATGGTTATAGGAAAGCCTTAAATGGCCAATTATCTGCCTCAGTGCATTAGCTGCAGAAAAATCCTGCTAGGAACAAGGAGGAGAAATGAATGCAGTGCAGTGCAGTGCAGGGGAGCCAGGTGAATGCTCGGTCAGTGTGGCAAGTAAATTTTACACACAGCTGTTAGAGTACAAGAGACTATATTTTAGTGCAAATTATGCAAGCAGTTTGTACAGTGGCATGGTCATCGTTTCAGTATATTGTGTGAGGGATATTATTGATAGTAGCTCACAGGACACACGGGACTTACTGTCATTCTCAGTAACTTCTTTTCTAACTTGTAACTATTTCAGTCCTGTTTATTCCTTCTAGTGCTTCAGTTCTTAGGCCTGTGAAATGAGGATGATGATGCCTGCTTCTCACCAGAGGTCCATCTAACACTGGTAAGAGAAAAGTGCTGTACAGGAGGTAAAGATTTCTAGTTTATTTTACAGTAGCCAAAGGAGAAGTCTTTGCCTTAGGACTTTAGTCTACCCGGTAACTAGCTTCTACAAAAACCTTTAGCTAGAGATCAGTAAATTACAAAGTAAGAGATAGAAAGAAAAACATAAGAAATTGCCTTTTTATTTTTTTTAAGTGTTAAAATAAGAGTTTTTTAACACCATGCTGTCATGGAAATGCTGCTGGGCTTGAACCAGCTGACTTTTCCAGTCAGAGAGAAACATGTAGTCACCAGCAGCAAGTAAGACTTCAAACTGTGCTTTTACCAAGCTTTATAATTCAGTTTATCCATGACAGTTTAAGCCTATTTTCACAGTTCTGAGAGAAATGTTCTGTGAGAACAAGCAAATCTTTCTGAAAACAACCTTTAGAGAGGCAAAACATTTCTGAGAAGTAGCAGTGGAAACTCTTTGCCATCCAAGAGGACATAAAGTCTGTCCATGCATCAGGACTTAACTGCAGGATAGCAAATTTACAAGGTAAGGTTTTCAACTGACTGAAATACAAAAGTATTTTGACAAGTGAGCAGCTCATTTTGTCCTGTGCTAGCAAAAGGACTGTGTGAAAGTGACCCTGCTTTGCTGCTGAGCGTCAGCATAGCTAGCTCAGAAGCCCGCAGAAGGCAGCCTCTTCCCATCGCAGCAGCAGGAAGTATTCAAGAAGCTCTTCGCAGTTTCTTCTTTATGTGTATATAAATTCATATGTGTGTATATATATACACACACAGAGACACACACACATACGTGTATGTGTGTGTGTGCATGCATGCTGCAGTGAACATTGAACTCTGCCCCTCTCTCCTCACCCTGGCCCAATTTGTGAGGAGACCTCTGTGCCAGCATCTCACCCTACTTTTGTCCTCTTTTCACATGCTAAAGAATAGAAGAGGACCTAGGACCAAGTGTGTAGCAGAATATTATCATTCAAGCTGATAGATTCAATTGTAGGTTTGCTTCAGAATTTTCACAGAGGTGTCTCCAGCTCTCCAGATTCTCTGGATCTGGTGACCACATAAGATATGACCATGGCAGTAGTCTCTTATATTCTCATGTAATCAACCAGCAGGAAGGAGTAAAACATGTTCTTTGTCAAAGCAGGAGTCACATCACAGGAATCATGTTGTTGTGTAATCCTCACAGAGTCAGCTGATATTGGGGAACTCCTTTTCATCTAATGTGTCTGTGGGGTATTCCAGTTGCATCAATCTAAAGAAATCCTGATTCACCTTAAATGCTGTTATTTTCAGATTAAGACCACCTGTTTTCTTGAAAACAAAAGAACATTCTGCATTGCAAATGAAAATTTAGTATCGGGGATAGAACCTATTGTAGCACTGAATTGCCTAGTCTCAAATTTTGTGAATGTGAAGGTCAACAGTAGGATCTTGAAATAGAGATTATTCTCAGCTCTACTGTGACACTATCCCAAGGACAAGCCAATGAATCACATATAAAAGTTTGTTTGGAAAAGGCTGTATGTTGAAAATAACCATCTCACGTTTCTTACTTTGTGGTGAATGAATATGTGAATAATTTCAGGCTGATAATAATTTCTGTCTTGTTATGTCTCTTTTACAGGAAGGCAAGGAGGAAACTCTGATACTTATGGGGAGATGTTTGTTCAGTAAAATGACTTTCTATGGTGGGTTGATTACTTAGTTTTCAGATCCAATGGCACTACACGTGATTACAAGTTGCAAGAAACAGCAAAGAATTCAACCTGGACAGAACAAGGCAGAAAATCTCAGAACATGGGATTTCTGAGTGTATGTGCTGAGAGACAAATTGAATATGCTGAACTAAAAGAATCAGTTAAGTTCTGAAGATCCATAAGCCAATATTACTAGTGAAATAATCCTAACTGCAATTTGCAAGAACTCTTCTCTTAATGAAATGTCTACCTAATGGAGTAAACTGTCATAATTTTCCTTTCTTTTTTTGGTTGCCTACATTTTTCTCAGTTTGAAAAATCAAACACTAAACAGCCAGTAGAGGCCATTTTTTGGCAAGGAGGTTTGCAATTCATTGTTTAAAGTGTTTTCCCAATTACTATTATATGTCATGTCAGCTGTGATGCTGGAAGTTTGCTATTTCAGTTTTTCTGAATTCTGGAAAGAAGGACCTGAACATAAACCAGAGGGAGTTCAGGCAAACCAATGCATTCCTGTGAATCAAACAACCAGAGGGTCAGCCTGGACTTGGGAGTGGACAGTCTACATGTGTCATCCAAGACACAGGAAGATTAGTCCATGGCAGCTTGATTGATTATACTTTTTTGACCCATCTCTGTTACAAGACAGACCGTGTTGTTCCTTGAATACATGTAGAAAGTATGATAAACGTTTTGGGTGTGGGTAAGTCAACAAAGAAAGATAGGCAATGGGATCTGCTCTGGTGGGACATGATAAACTCCGTCTGGAGCCAGAGGAAAACTGCAAGTTCCTACAAATGCTTGCTGTAAATTATAGCTGTAAATAGGGAAGATAGTCTAGGGATGATATCATTACAAGTGAAGTCAAGTTGGAATGCATGGTCCTAATTTTCTTGGGGAAATCACACCTAGATCATGAGGGGAATCATCATGGCATAGACTTAACAGTGCTGGAAGATTTGTTGTGAAGACTTGTTGAGACTGGCTGTGCTGGTTTTGGCTGGGATAGAATTAATTTTCTTCACAGTAGCTAGTATGAGGCTATGTTTTGGATTTGTGCTGGAAACAGTGTTGATAATACAGGGATGCTTTAGTTATTGCTAAGCAGTTCGTACACAGAGTCAAGGCCTTCTCTGCTTCTCACCCCACCCCACCAGTGAATAGACTGGGAGTGCACAAGGAGTTGAAAGAGGACACAGCTGGGACAGCTGACCCCAACTGACCAAAGGGATATTCCATACCATATGATGTCATGCTCAGCATAGAAAGCTGGGGGAAGAAGAAGGAAGGGGGGGACATTTGGAGTTATGGGGTTTGTCTTCCCAAGTAACTGTTATGCTTGATGGAGCCCTGCTTTCCTGGACATTGCTGAACAGCTGCCTGCCCATGGGAAGTGGTGAATGAATTCCTTGTTTTGCTTTGCTTATGTGCACAGCTTTTGCTTTACCTGTTAAGCTGTCTTTAGTCTCAACCCATGAGTCTTCTCACTTTTACCCTTCTGATTCTCTCCCCTGTCCCACTCGGAGAGAGTGAGCGAGTGGCTGTGTGGTGCTTAGTTGCCAGCTGGGGTTAAACCACAACAGTCCTTTTTGGCACCCAACATGGCGCTCAAAGGGTTCAAGATAACAACAGATTTGATTGGAATGTGCTAGATCGAATTTATAGCTGTTAGTGCTGTTTAGCTATTAATTGGCAGGCTCCTGTGCTTGCCATGAGGCTTGCTTGCCTTACTGTATATTAGAGTCTACTGCTTGTTAGTGGTTGCTTTTTGCTTTCACTGCTTGCTGTACCGCTGTATTGCTTATCATCTTACTCTGCTGTCCCTGGGAACATTTTGATAACAGCAAAGATGTGCTTGGGCTGGCAGATGGCCAGGGCATTGCTGCTGTTCCTGTGCTGCTGTACTGGACAGGCTGGAGCTCCACTGTGAACTCAAGCCAAAGAGATTGTGACCTATGAATGAGTCCACGCAAGACCAGGATGCCATGAAGTGTCTGTGGCAGTGGATAAGCCCATGCCACAGCAGGTACACCTTGAAGCATCAGTGGCTGTGCATGAGGTCATGCTGGAGCACCTCAAAGTGTGTAGCCATGGATAAGCCCATGACAGAGCAGATACACCTCTGGAGGGACTGCAGCCATGGGTAAGGCCATGTTGGAGCAGGTTCACTTCTGAAGGGACTGTGGCCCATCAATAAGCCAACACTGGAACGGGTGCACCTCAAAGCGACTGCAGCTGCGGATAAGTCTATGCCCCAGCAGGTATACCCCTGAAGAGACTGTGGCTCATAGATAAGGCTTCACTTGGGGCAGGTACACCTCTAAGGGACTGCAGCCTGTGGGTAAGTCCAAGCAGGAGCAGGGGCAAGGGGAGGAGTTCATTGCAATGTTAAACCCTGTGGTCTGGGCCAGGAGCCAGGGGTGGAGATTGTGATGGAAATACCTTTAAATTGTTGTAACCTGGGATTTCAGTTACATGTTATGGGAATTACTATAGCAAAACCCCTTTGTTGCTAGCCAGGCTAGAAGCAAGAGGAGGAGTTCATTACAATGTTAAACCCTATAACCTGGCCCAAAGGGAGCAGGGATGGAGATTGTAACAGAAATACCTTTAAGTTGTTACAACCCACGATTTGAGATGCATGTTACAGGAACTACTATAGCAGGAACCACCTGAACCAATGGAGGACAACCCTTACAAGAAACAGTGGAAGTGTAACAGTGACCTGACTTGAGGTGGCGTTGGGACCCAGTAACTCCACGCAACACATCCCCTCTCCTGTCCTTAGCAACCACCATAGTCTCAAAGTTATGGACTAAATGAACTCAGTGGAGGTTTTGTGGACATTTGTGTACATGCATGAACATTTTACAGACATTTCACAGGAGTGGTCCTTAGACTAAGGGAATAATATCTCTGTATTCTATCAAAGCATAGGAAGGATGCTGGTGGATAATGAGAATGTATTGGATAGTGCAGGACCTAAGCATGACATAAATGGTATAACCCTGCAGGAAACTAATTAGAAAAACCACAGTCTTCTTCAGCTTTGCCAGGTCATCACTTACATATAAAAAGGCCTTGACAAATGACATGGCATTTATATGTAAAGCATGACTTTTCTCTGCTTTGAAGTTTAATATTTTCTGCTAGTGGAATAAGGAAATACTTTGGATGGCCCCATGTAGCAAATTTGAAATCTAAAAATGTGCCAGAGTCACTATTTTTCTTGTGAAGCCGTTGCGTATAATTAAATACAAAATTTTTGTTTGAAGATGCCTTCTGGGTAATAGCAATAGTGCTATAGATATATAGATATCTATATAATATAGATATCTATATAATATAGATAATAATCCTTAGCTGGGTTGTCTGCATACTACTGTGTCAGTAAATGTTTTGTGAGTTTTGCAGGTCTGCTGCAGACTGACAAATCAATTTCAGAGTTGTGACTGTGTACCACTATCAGTACGGTGCCTGCAGGTTTGCAGCCCTTTTGTTTCTCTAGTCTGTGGGTTCAGCTGGCCTTCTGC
>NW_009616796.1:11911-12191 GCF_000690535.1 Cariama cristata
AAAAACTAAAGAAATATAAAGTTTAAACAAGAAAATCAGAAGACTGAAAAATATTTTTCCTTGGCTCCTTCACTGCAGGCAAACTAGTATTACTTTTTCCTTTGTTGTTTTCTTGGTGAGAGGACAGACTCACTGAATAGATGCACATTTAATAAAGTCAATTACTTGGCATTGTTATAATTTATTATTAGAAGATGTATATTAATATATATTAATATGTATTTTGTTCTCTTTTGTTTTGTTCTGTTTTATTTTCTTAGATTTTATTTGTGTGTGCTCA
>NW_009616796.1:12203-21802 GCF_000690535.1 Cariama cristata
TCCGATCTCCCATTTTATCACAGCACTAATCTCATTGCATTCAATGGGATTACTGGAATTGTACTAGAGAAATTTCTATGTACATGTATTAGGCCCAATATTTTTTTTTTATAGCTCAAATTTAAGCCTGCACAATGGAAGACTACAATAACAACAAGAAAAGCTCTTAAATAGTTATTTTTTCCTGTGCTAATTAATTTCTTGTTATTTACATAGCATGATTTTGTTTATACAATTTATTTTGCTGAAATTGTAGTATAATAAAAATAATCATAATCATGATAGTAACTAGTAAAATAAGTCCAATGCTTTTATGCAAGAAAAAGATTTGTATTATCATTTTTCTTAGAAGCCACCACGTTAAAATAAGGTGACTGCTTCTGATTGCACATGTTACTCCACATCATTTAAAAGATTCCTGATTGCTAAGTGGGACTCTAAAAATTCAATTCCTTGGAATTTTAAGTACTTGTAAAACAGGGAGTCAACTGCAAATAGTTCAAAATTGCTTAGGTTTTGTGTTTTCAGCAGTAGATAGATTGACTCGTTTTTTGTCATGCTGTCTTTTACTTGCTCATCTTCAACACTTTGAAAACGAGGCTTCAATATCTCCAACTGGATGCTCCACATCACTTCCTGCTTTGAAAATGCTAGTCTGACCATTGTGTCTTGACTTCTTCCTGAGAGCAGTAAGGATGATCTTTAATGCTGTATTTTCCTCATATTATCCCACCATGCATATCTATTGTGCTTTCATTTGTTGCTTTTATTTGCATGTGCGGTAGGTTTTCAGCATGTTTTGCTTTGTGCACTTGGATCTGCAGGCTAAGCATGATGCATTTGTCTGTCTCACTCTCCCTTCAGGCTCAGTGAAAGTGTCCTTGTACCATCAAGCACTTGTTTCACCTCACTGCATCACAACAGAGCTTAGACAAGCAACCACAATACTAATGCTGTTGTAAGAAATAATTGCACAGGCATTCTACATAAAAAGAAGTAAGAAAGAGATATTTTCTTCTGAATGTCTTTGAGACAAGGCAGTCCTACTCTTAATTTTGCCATGGACCCTTGGAAGTCTCTGACTTCAGCAAGCTGGATTGTGCTCTACTGTTACTATTAGTCTGATCTCTTCATGTGCCTGATTGAGAGATTTATGTTTCGAAGGCCTAGAAAACCTTTAGTGCCTACAGTGTAAAAATCTTTATTCAGGGAGACTCAAGAAGGATCTCTGCTGTTCCTCTGCGTTACAAAACATGTCTAAATTTATTTAAGCTCATAATGGGCAGCTTGCATTTGGCAAGGTAGGAGCCTTACAGAGAAATTAAATTACTTAAGAGTTTATTTTCACAGAATTACACTTTCTTTCCTCTTTTTATTCACTTTTGATCCACATCATTTTGGAAAGAGAGAGAATCTGATTGTGAATTATCTGTGGGTTCAATTACAAAGTACTTGAGAATGGCATCTGATTTTGGTAGAAGACCTGGTATCCTCTGTATGTGCTCCAGATTTGGAAGAAGAGGACAAATGAGAGAGAATACTGTTGTGACTAATGAATCAGTCATGATACTATTGTCAGATACACAAATCGTCAACCTTCTTACAAGACCTTGACAATCAGGCCAACATTAACGGCAAAGTCATTACTATGTCTGTAATCCATGTATGTTTCAATTGTCCTCATTGCACAGTCTTCTACATACCATCCATAAGAAACCTATATCCATATTTTCCATATATGAGAATGTTGCCAGATTTCAGAAATAGATGTCTTTGTACAAATACACAGTGGTGCACACTTAAAAAAAACCGATGCTCTTCGTCTCATCCAGGCTTTCCTTCCTACATTCGTCCATGCAGTGAGAAAACATCACGTTCAGTCCAAGTTAGTTATTTTTCCAATGAAGCGCAGGTTATCCTATGCTGCCTTAAACTACATTTTCCCCTGAAGCTCTGTTCAGAGAAAGTGATCCTGAAGGTGTGCTCAGAGAGCATGATCCGTTTGCACAGAGTAAGGTGGAGGTTGTGAGCAGGTAGGCAGTCATTGCTCTTGAAATTTCCATGGAATTCTAGGCAATGTCCCTGAAAAGAAGGCTGATTTTTTGTGTGTGCGCAAGCAGCATAAGTAAGCACAGCCTTGCAAAAGCAATGAAAAGGATTTTTTATTGTTGCTGTTGTCAGCCTACTCACCAACTCCTTCCCATGGCCTAGCACGTATAGATATGTCTCTTTGTTGAGATTCAAGTAGACAAGAAAAAAGGTGTTATGAGTTCCTGAGTACATTTTCACTAGCTGGTTGTATTTCCTGGCAAAAATATCAAAGAATTGCTATTCGTTGCTTAGAGAAATCAACAGATGCTCTCAAAACAAGTGTGAAAGAACTATAATGAAAGGTAGGTTATGATTAACAGTTGTCTTTATTCAATGTCTATCCTGTTTTCTCTTGGGCACTGAATACAGAATCACACTGATAGATGCTAAAGCAACTGGACTATGTTCTTTGGTAGAGATGGGGGGAAGGGAAATAGAAGGGAACAATCATTAAAGAAGCTTTTGACAGAGTTTTCTTCATGATTTCTAATAATATAAATGAACTGTAATCTATGTCATTTTCTGACTACATCAAATGCTTGTTATGGAGAAAAGGAACTGTTTGATTGACAATGATATTAGCAGTGCAGTAAATTGCTTTGCTGCTGCTGGAAACAAGTAATAATTATTCTTTTTTTTACCCATCATAGAATTATTTAGGTTGGAAAAGACCTTTAAGATCATCAAGTTGAACCAATAACCTAGCACTGCCAAGTCCACCACTAAACGATGTCCATAAGCACCACGTCTACAGGTCTTTTAAATACCTCCAGGGATGGTGACTCTACCGCTTCCCTAGGCAGCCTGTTCCAATGCTTGACAACCCTTTCCATGAAGAAATCCTTCCTAATATTCCATCCAAACCTCCCCTCACACAACTTGAGGCCATTTCCTCTTGCCCTATCACTGGTTACTTGGGAGAAGAGACCAACTCCCACCTCACTACAACCTCCTCTCAGGTTGTAGCGATGAGGTCTCCCTGGACCCTCCTTTCCTCCAGGCTAAACAACCCCAATTCTCTCAGCCGCTCCTCATAAGACTTGTGCTCCAGACCCTTCACCACCTTCATTGCCTTTCTTTGGACACACTGCAGAACCTCAATGTCTTTCTTGTAGTGAGAGGCCCAAAAGTGAACACACTATGCAGGGTGCAGCCTCACCAGCGCCGAGTACAGGGGGACGATCACTTCCCTAGTCCTGCTGGTCACACTGTTTCTGATACAGGCCAGGATGCTGTTGGCCTTCTTGGCCACCGGGGATCACTGTCGGCTCATATTCAGCCAACAACAAAGGACCAACACTCCCAGACCCTTTTCCACCAGGCAGTTTTCCAGCCACTCTTCCCCAAGGCTGTAGGGTTGCATGGGGTTGCTTTGACCGAAGTGCAGGACCCGGCACTTGGACTTGTTGAACTTCACACAGTTGGTCTTGGCCCATCGATCCAGCCTGTCCACATCCCTCTGTAGAGCCTTCCTACCCTCCAGCAGATCAACACTCCCACCCAGCTTGGTGTCGTTTGCAGACTTACTGAGGGTGCACTCGATCCCCTCGTCCAGATTATTGATAAAGATATGAAAGAGATCTGGCCCCAAAACTGAGGTCTGGGGAACACCACTGGGGACCAGTCGCCAACTGGATTTAAATCCATTCACCACCACCCTCTGGGCTCGGCCAGACAGCCAGTTTTTCACTGTCCCCATCCTCTTGACATCCACCCTTAAGGTATTTTTAAGTATTGATAAGATCTCCTCTCAGTCTTCTCCAGGCTGAACAGACCCAGTTCTCTCAGCCTTTCCTCATAAGGGAGATGCTCCAGTCCCCTCATCATCTTCATTGCCCTCCGCTGGGCTCTCTCCAGTAGTCCCTTGCTTTTCTTGAACTGGGGATCCCAGAACTGGACACAGTACTCCAGATGTGAATACCTGCCTCCCAGGGTGGAAGAGGAAGCTGTTGAGACTGGCTGGAGTGGAGAAGGTTACTCTCCTTACTGGAGTACCAGTCTAATCGCTGTACCTACAGTTTGGTTAGGCTCTTCAGCAGAAGATGTGAGAAGCTCTTGCCTCACCATTTGTAATAGTATATGAGAAATTTATGGTCCGTAATGAAACACTGAAGGACAAAAATGCACCAGGTGGGCAGTGAGTGAAGGAATACATGACTACAACCCTGGAATATCTTAGTGCAAAAGCCAAAGAAGAACTAACAAGGACTGTTTCTGAAACAATGTGGCTGATTGCGCTAAGACAAGGACACCCAGCTAACTGCAGCCCACAGTCATGTACACCCTCCTGTACAACACGTACACTCCCTTGTTCACCTCCCTGTACACCCCATACATTCCCCTTATACACTCCCTCGTGACCCTCTTGTACACAAGATGTACACCTCCTTATACACCTCCTTGTACACCCCCTTGTACAACACAACAAACCCCCTGTACCCCCCCTGTACAACAGTACAGTCTGTGGTGAATAGATGCCTCTAGGGGCAGGGTGTAGCGGTCCTTGCGGCAGGTACTGATCGCATGTGCTGGAACGATTGTGGGTCCCAGCATGGATAAATACAGAACAGGGGCTCGGAGGACGGTGGATTCAACAGTGAGGACAACATCGCCTCTACCGGGACGCCCATTACTCCTTGTGCCTGCTGATCCTCCAGCACCCGGGAATGACACCACCAGGGAACCGCACGCTGAGTCTAACCTTGATATCCATCATGGGGTCAGTATGTATGTAATCTCTTTGCAATAAAAACTGTAACGCTTTGCTTCTTGCAATAAACGCTGTAATGCTTTTTTTTAAACGAAGCCTGCGTGTGTGAGCTTTTACTCTGGAATCCAACGAATACACCATCACGTGCCATCAGGGCTGGGAAACAGACGGACAGTTGTTTTGTGATCTGCAAACGTACCAATCCCCAGTGTAAAGCTTTGGCCACTACTACTTCCCTAATGTCTTTATACCATTTAAAAAATATATTTTATGGAACAAGTTTGTGGCAAGAATGAACATATTAGCTTAGTTGAAAAAATGCTTTAAGTGCAAGGAGTAGCAAGTCAGACCTGTGCTGTTTAAAACAGCTGATGACTTGACAGAAAATAAAACTGGGCCAAAGCTGCTTAAAGAAAGCTGGAGACAGATGTGTTGGACTTTACTAAGACATTTTCTGAAGGTTAGAGGATGCACATTTGTTTTTTTCCCCTGGCACTGCAGTGGCGTCTGCTAAGTTCTCTACACCAATTACTCCTAATTTCATAAGAAAACACTGTACCGGAGAGTGGTGTGCATGGCTGACTTTGGCTCAGGCTGACATAAATTAATACTGCTTTTGCAACTATAGGGGCATTTGTTTGAGGTAAACTTTTCTCATATTTATAGACACCAATCAAAATTCCATGGATGGGAAAGCAGGAGAAAATGTCAGTACTTGGTAAACTTCAATCTGTTTGTTTCTAAGCCACAGGTAGGTGTGTAGTGTAGAAGTGAAGGAGAGTCTACAGCACCCTTTCTGCATGGTTCAGCTGCCTTTGTGTGGATCCCATAAGGTCAAGGCAGAACCGTGGTTCTTCTACTTGTAGGAGAATAGTGCGTACTGTCTCATGGATGTTTGGTTGTTACCTGCCATTCGTAATGGCTTACAGTGGGCAGGTAGGCTTATTCTGCACTGGAGCATTTAGAAGGAGGTATCACCTTGCAACATGTTGCTTTGTCTGAAGGCTGTAATTTAATTTATGTGACAAGGGAGCCATTAGTGTCCTAAATGGATTTCCTGATCCACTTAACCCATTTGAACGATAATTAATGGAGTGGGAGGGGTTTTCAATCTTTTATTTGTAAATATGATCACTTCAGGAATATGTTGAAGAGGAAATGGCAGGAAGGGAAAATAATGCACAGCCAAGTCAGCTCACCTTTACTGTGGAAAACAGACCTGAGCATATACTCTTTGTCTGTCGCCTCGTGCATTGCATCTTGTGCATTCTCTTACCAAATCAGCTGAATGAGAACTATGGAGTGAGGCTCTGCACTTTAAAAGTCTCTGTGCTTCAGTAGAAGGGAAAAAAGAAGCGAAGGGTAGCAGTGCTCAATTCAGTAGTGACAAATATATTCTCCTGCCTGTTGCGGGCACAGGTGTTCTGAGAACAAATTGAATGCATAGACTGAGAGCCAGTATTTTCAGCACGGAAACCGCAAGTCTTGGAAAGGAAGTTTTCCACTTATGGCTCCTCTCTTCCAAGGATATATTTATCTTCATCTTTACTGCTTCTTTAATGTATCATGCAGAAAGTATTTTCAGCTGACTTGCCAGGGAAACCAATTCAGAAATCCCATGTAGATTCTTCTGATGTTTCCACTAAATAAAATCCCATCATGGTGAATGTAAGATCAGCAAGAGCTCTCTAAAGTCTAAATCATTATTTTGAGGTGGTTATCTACATGGGAATAAATTATTTTGCAAATATTTAAATTATTTCAGAGGCTATATTCCAGATCAAAATAACGAAAAATTTTCTAGATAACAATAAATTTACCCTTCACCAATGCAGAAAAGTGTGCAGCCTAATGTTTAAACTCCTGCGATATATATGCTCAGCAGCAGCAAATACATCCTGTGTTTAGATCATGTTGCAAACATCAGCATGCACTTGTTTGCGGTGGGGCCAAACTTAGACCATTCCAATCATATCCAGTTTGAGGGGAGAAAATCCTTGCCGTTAACATAACTAAGCAAATGATTCAGTGCTCAAGGTCTTTTAGTGCTGCTTGAATGTAGGGAACAGGAAACAGGAAAGGTGTTTATTTTCTCCTTCTAGAACCACATTGCTGACTCTTTGTTTTGAATGTATGAAGGACTGGCAAAGTGTGCCATAACCACTCTGTAAATTTCTCCAAAGATATAAAGGTCCCAGATCCAAAATTTTTGAATCTGGAAAAACATTGTCAATTATCTGGCAGTTAACACATGAGATAAAACTGCAAATTATTCTTTTGACTGCAGGTGATTATAAAGTATGGCATTGATTTTTTACATCCAGATTTAGCTCTGTTCCATTGAAGTCTATTTTTTTTCAGTTTGTGATTTAAAGGCAGTGTAACCACCACCAACACTCACTCACCAAGGTGATTAGCTCCGGTGCAGGTGTGTTCTGCAGCAGAGTGGGAGTTCACTGCTTACAGTGGAGTTTCCTGAGCTGGGGAAGCCCAGGGGAGCAGAGGGACCCATTAGGAGCCAGCAGCTCTCACAACAGTGGCTGACGAGGCATGGGCAGGGCCAGGAGTAAAGGTGGCTGCACCCAGCTCCCACGAAGGGCAGCCCAAGGGAGCAGGAGTGACCAGGGTGTCTTGTGGCAGTTTGTAAGGGAGGATGCCCCTTTGAAGGAGGGACACTCCACTGGCCAAGTGGAGACACTTGAAGTCCACATAATCCAGCAACCAGGCACCATTCTGTGACCATCTGCAGAGGTCAAGGGCACTCATCCTACCTGACACTCAAGGCAGAACAGTGGGTACTTGGCTGAGAGCAAAGGCTGCAGCTCCAGCTGGGGGATTTGTACCACCTACCCTGGCAGTGGTCGATGCCTCCATCCAGACGGAGCTCCTGAAGGGAGCAGTCACAGTGCAGACCTCAGACTGCAGGGAGGGCCTGGACCTTTCTCCTGGGGCAGGGACAGGCAGCAGACTGGCCTGCAAACCGTGTGCCCAGGTGGAGGACATCCTGCAGCGGTTGGCTGAGCTGCAGGAGGTGGTGAGAAGTCTGTGCAACATCAGGGAGGCTGAGAAGGAGATAGATAGCTGGCTGCAAGTGCAGTCTGCAGTGGATCCATGGCCAAACAGCCAAAAACTCCCCCATTGGCACACACAGAAGCGGGGGGGGAGTCAATAATGCAGAAGAATGGAAGCTTGCAATGGTAAGGACCTGCAGGGGGAAGAGACTACCCCCAAAGTCTGAGGTGCCCTTGCAGAACTGGTTTACCACTCTGCAGACTGAAGAGGAAAGACCCATCACATCAGGATGGACGCTGGAGCTAAGGCAGCCTGTGCCCCCCTTATAACAACTGGCGCAACAAAGAAAAGGCAATGGGTGATGGTAGTAGGCGACTCTCTCCTGAGAGGTACAGAGACACCCACTTGCTGACCTGACGTGCTTTCTAGAGAGATGTGCTGCTTACCGGGGACTTGTATCAGGGATGTCATCGAGAGACTACGAAACCTTGTACATGCCACTGTCTATTATCCACTGCTGTTGTTTCACGCGGGCAGCAGTGATACAGCCAGCAGCAGTCTGAGGAGTATCAAGAAGGATTACAGAGCTGTGGGAGCAGTGGTAAGGGACTCTGGAGCGCAGGTAGTTATTCCATCAGTCCTCCTGTTCAAAGGGAAGAGGTTTGAAAGGGTCAGTTGAATCTGGCAAACCAACAAATGGTTACGAGACTTGTGCCACAGCCACGGGTTCGGCTACTTAGATCACAGGACTCACTTTGAGAAACCTGGTCTGCTTGGCACTGATGGGGTCTATCTGCCAGAGAAGGGGAAGAGTGCCTTTGGTCATAGGTTGCCAAGCTGGTGAAGAGGGCTTTAAACTAAAGTAAGTTGCCAGGGAAGGGGAACCTCAATCCATCCCACTTCTACCAGTCTGATGTCAGTGATAGCAACAGATGCCCAGAGTCTGGAGAGGGATCACAAGTTGGCAGGAGGGCACCAGAAGATCACGACAAAGGAACCCCAGCCGCTCCAGCCAGTAAGTCAGCTTCATCGGGGGCCCAACTTAAATACCTTTATGCAAATAGACATAACATGGGGAATAAACCAGAGGAGATAGAGATGTGTGCACACCGGTAGGGCTATGAACTTATTGGCATCACAGAGACATGGTGGGATTGTTCCTATGATTTGGAATGGAAGGGTACAGGCTTTTTTGGAAGGACAGGCAGGGGAAACGAGGAGAGGGTGTCACCCTGTATATCAGTGACCACCTGGAGTGCACGGAGCTCTGCCTTGGAATGGATGAGGAGCCAACCGACAGCTTATGTGTCAGTGTTAAAGGGAGGCCAGGGATAGGTGACATTATAACGGAGATCTTCTACAGGCCATCCAACCAGGAAGACTGAGCAGATGAGGCTCTCTACAGACAGACAGGAGCAGACTCACATTCACAAGCCCTGGTCCTCAGGGGGTACTTCGACCACCCTGGTATCTGCCATGTCTCAGTCACACCTACTCAAAGTAAAGTGCCATTACACAACTTTTAATAAACATACAGTCTAGTCTTGCTGCAATTTAAGCATATGCCTAGCCTAAATTGTGTGAATAGTCTGAAGGCATGGAAATTACCTGTGTGCTTAGATTCAGATATTTACACTGGTCTTTGCAGGATCAAAGCTTTAGCAGTTTACTTCGATGCATGCAACCATTTCACAAACAGAGTTTTATCTTGCTTTGGCTTATCTTAAAGCGCAGACTAATTGTTTTCAACACGTTTAGTTCAGTCACTAGATTAGACATAGAGATC
>NW_009616797.1:0-3909 GCF_000690535.1 Cariama cristata
TGAATCCATAGGCCCTTCTGTCCCAGTGCCACCCTCACCTGTGTTCTGGGGATTACGTTGTTTTATGCTTTACTCAGGGGTAACGTTTTGCACATGCATGGCTTGGATGTGAAATTTTTGTAAAAAGATGATGTTACTTTCAAAACGTTATTTTGAAACAGATTTCAAAACTGGCTTGTTTCAGCTCAAGTTACTGCTCTTGGATGTATGTAAAAGCTCAGGAGTAAATTTTAGAATCATTTGTGAAAGGCTGAAGCTTTCACGTTAACAAACTAAGCCTAGTTTCAGGGAAAATCCAGTTGAGACTTGGATCTCAACACCAGTAAAAAGATGGTGAAGGAGCTTAGCAGAAGGTTGAAGCCAGCGTCAAGTCACCATCTTTATCACCTGTATTTAAATTTTTAGGTATCTCAGTGTCCATGAGGCTGGGAATATTTTTCTCCAGTAAATCTCCCATTTCTTGCATGTTTTCAGCATTGAACAATTATCCCAGAGAACAAGCACTGAAAGAATGAGCTAAGCGTCTGTTTAAACGTAGACAACTTAGACTTCTAAGCCCCCAAAAGGTATTATGAATGTTGATCTAGTCCTAGATGCATTTCTGCAGCTCAGTATTAGGTGCTTTAAACATATAAGAGAGGTGAGATTTCATGATCTTCAGTGCTTCCCATTGGCTAGAGTGTGGGTTGGGTAAAATTCTATTCTTAGTACCTAATATAGGTCTTTGAACCTGCTTTCTGGGTCTAAGGCAGGGTAAACTAAATAGAAACATCCTTTTATGGATATTGCCCTATTTTCTTGTAAGCTGAAGATCACAAATGCTGGAGGCTACAGATAGGCTAGATAACAAGAAGGTCTGGCGGAAAAGAGTAGAAGGCCGATAAGGCAAAATAACAATGGTATCATTCATGAATATATTTTACCAATCTGGGATATTAAATTAGAAGATTATGTTGATCCTCTTGTCATATCTATAGAGAAAATAATAAATAGTAATAAATTGCAACAGGTATGCAAGCAATTAAATGCATAACCTGAATACTGAATAGATTTTGTGCTATGCTGGAAATAATGAGACATTTCAAAATTTTGTACAGATTCACAGTAATGTCACACTGTGAATTTACAAAGCCTCCTTTTACCTCTGTGTGTGTGCATGTATATATATATATATACACCTGTCAAGCTAAATGCTTTAAATTTCGGTCCTTTCTGAGTCATGTATCTATAAACTGTTTTGCTTGTTAAAGCATTGTCTTAAAATTCTGAATTACTCAACTTTTCCAAAGCTTTAAATTCAGCCTTGAGTTCAGCCTCCAACTTTCCATTTGCAGCAAAAGGAAACTATATTTACTGATTTTCAAACCATTGCTGTGAAAGTTATAAGGGAAACATTGTTATCTCTGTGCATAATTATGAGGAGGGAAATTTTGTTGAATATATACATGTGTACACACATACACAAACAATTAGATGCACAACTTGAATGTTGCATTGTTTTTATGCTATATTGTCAGTCATGACACCATTCAAAATTTAGCATAATTTAATAATGTGAATGTATAGAACTTATTTTTTCTTGTATATACATGTGTATACCCACATGTGAAATTTTAGCTGGCTTTACAATATTACATTATTGCTTGAATATGTCATCTGCTTCACTTGCTAATCATAACTGATGCATACATACTTTACATATCTGGTACTTGCTCACTCATCTCTGTGGAAAGTACGATTCCGTCAGTGGTTCAGTGCTGTCATGAAGTGGAAGGATTTAGCAGTCTGCATCTGGTGTGTTTCTGAAGGCTTTCTCGGATGATTTACAGCACTGGTAACAAACCACTATTTTGTATTTTCATTCCCTGGCTTAACAGCGTTCTTATTTGGAAAGTGAAGTTTCTTAACAAAAATACTTTTCCTTTGATTAAACAGAAAAGAACTTACTCCAAAGAGTGAGAGCTCAAAAAGCATCTCTGTGAGTTGACAGCTTCCTGACTGTTCTCTCTAGTAGTGTTGTGGTTTAACCTGACAGGCAGCTAAACACCACACAGCCGCTCGCTCACTCTGCCTCCCCCAGTGGGATGGGGGAAAGAATTGGGAAAAAAAGTAAAATTCGTGGATTGAGGTATTAAAACAGAAATGGAAGGGGAAATAATAATGATGATAAAATAGTTAGAATATACAAAACAAGTGGTGCACGATGCAATTGCTCACCACCTGCCGACAATGCCCAGCCAGTTCCCAAGCAGTAGTGGCCCCTGGCCAGCTTTCCCTGTAGTTTATATACTAAGCATGAGGTCATATGGTATGGAATATCCCTTTGGTCAGTTGAGGTCAGCTGCCCTGGCTGTGTCTCCTTCCAGCTTCTTGTGCCCCACAGCCTACTCACTGTTGGGGTGGTGTGAGAAGCTGAAAAGTTCTTGACTCTGTGTAAACACTGCTTAGCAACAACTAAAACATCAATGTGTGATCAACATCATTATCATCCTAAATCCAAAACACAGCACTGTACCAGCTACTAGGAAGAAAATTAACTCTATCTGAGCCAAAACCAGGACAAGTAGCTGTCAACTACTTTGTCGTGTAGCTCTAGCTGCAAGACTAAATTAGACACAAGTGCAGACTATAAAGAACAATGCATCATCTCTGCCTAGTTGTAGTCAGTTCTCCTACACAAGAACAGAGAAGACAGCTGAGATGAAATTCTGACTTCATCTGAAGTTCGTAGGAAATCTCCCATGGAATGCAGAGGCGCCTGAATTTTACCCAAATGTTCTGGCTGAACAGTAAGTCAGTCTTCATTTACTGTTAAGTCTTTGTCTAGAGGGTAGGTCTAACATTAAACTCCTTTGAAACTATGTTCACAAAATGTGAAGAGGCAAAAAAGAAAGTCTATTAGAATTCATACAATTCCCTAGTGGCGATACTAACAGAGAAAGTCAAGCCATAGAGGCAGGCCTTGCTTACCAATAATTTTCATGCCTGAGATCAAGAGGTTACTTTTGTATCTTTTTTCAGTTAAGCAAAATTACTTTCTTTGGTTTAAAATTTATAGTTGTTTTCCCAAGTTATTTGTAGCCACTGATGGCTTGCTTTAGATACTAGATGTAGAGAGAGTCTGGCTTGTTTTCTTCTGCTGTGTATCATTTTTGGACAAATATTAAGTACTGATTTCCATGGAGCCACTGTAATTCACTATAATGAGTCTTTGTAATACCAGAAGGTGCTTCTCTTGTATGGAATCAATTGGGAACAATATAAATCAAATAAAAATGGATATGCACAGCTGTTCCTTTGTTGACTTGAACCCTAAATTTGTCCCCTGTTTTAATCCAAGTTGATTAAAAAATGGATCCACCAATAAGATACCAAGGTTCTAATGTAAACTGTCTTATCTCCTGGTTCTTACTAAACTGGCTTTTGTTCATAATTTCTTTCATGCATCTAATGATTATTAGAATATCTACCTCTTTCTTCTGCACTATTGTGAAATAGGCAGGAGTCAATGCTAGATTTTGTGCTACAAATGATGTTTATAATAGATTTTCCACCCCAGAAGAATGTATAATTACTGCCTTTTTAGTTAAGGGTCGAAATGTTTTTGTGGTCTATTTGCATGACAAATTCTTTCAAGAAATTAACATCCACTCCATTAGAATCATAGAATCATAGAATGGTTTGGTTGGAAGGGACCTTAAAGATTGTCTGGTTCCACCCCCCCTGCCGTGGGCAGGGACACCTTCCACTAGACCAGGTCGCTCAAAGCCCCTTCCAGCCTGGCCTTGAACACTTCCAATGATGGGGCATCCACAACTTCTCACCACCCTCACCGGGAAGAATTTCTTCCCAATATCTAATCTAAACCTTCCCTGTTCCGGTTTAAAGCCATGGCCCCTTGTCCTATCA
>NW_009616798.1:0-17010 GCF_000690535.1 Cariama cristata
AAGTCTCCTATACATGTAATTCTCGTTAGCAGCAGTCTTTCAGATGCACCTGGACTACTATGTAGCCACAATTTGAAGTTTGTAGAGGCAAAAACTGAACAAGTAAATAATGAAACAACTCCCGTGCATGTTGGGATGTATGTGGGAGTACGAAGTCCTAGCTTCAGCTATGTATGTATCGCACATGTGGATTAAATGCAAACATAATAAATGTAGCAGGGACCAGCGCTTAGGACTGAGTACAGGTATTGCTTACTTTCAAACTGCTTAAACTCTCACTCATAAGCCATAGCACATCATATACATATCACTTACAATGAAAATCAATTTGATGGTCACAGTCACCTGTAGAAGCTAGAAAAGCAAGGAAACTGAGCACAGTAAATTAATGCCAGCATATAGCTAACAGTCAGCAGGGGAAAGCATTTTAATATCTCCTGTTCCATAATGCGTGCTATGGTGTCCTGTTTTTATGGTACATATGGCATGTCTTGACGGCCTCCACAGTACTGTAGAGGTACATTCACTGTACCGTGTACATCTTTGTAACATTTCTTCTGTTGTACTTAGGGATTGTCATATGAATACCATCAAACAAAAAACCCAGCTAACACTCAAACTGTAACTGAGCCTCTTAAACTGATAGGATTTGGGCTTCAAAATTGTTTCTTAGCTGTACTGCGCATTAACACTTTATTTTTTGTAAAGTCTTAGTTGCAGGAGTTCTCCTGACATTCAGAGTCTAGATTTGACTCCAGAAAGAACAATTTATTTTATCAAATTTTGTCTTCAGACTCCACTTCACTACACTTTTTTCCACAGCTGCACAAAGGAAGCTGCATCAAATCACCCATCGGAAACTGAACCCTGTCCTTCCTACACTTGTCTTTTCCAGGGAGGAACTGGTTTTGCCGTGCCTGTTTTGGCAATGCCAACAATGGCTTTGCTAATACTAAGATAAACACAGAAAATCTATTAACTTTTAATTAGATATTCTACAGTTATTATATATCTTATTATGTATATATTATCTATATATTGTGTTATAATGTATTATATTATACAGTATATTATACATTATATATTACAGACCATAGTCTTTTATTCTGCTTGATGATACTGCATTTTCCTTTTTATGTCACTGCAGACTGGTCAAATGTTTTGACAGTACTCTTAAGAGAGGGATGTAGTGACACCGTCACTGGACACATTCATCAGACATTTTATCTTCTGCTTGTTGTTGAATTGTCTTAGGACAAGGACCTCTTCAATTAGCTCATTTAGATTCTTTATTAAGTTTTGCATCTCATTTTCACTCAGTGACTTTTGCAAGACAATATAGATGGAAGAAATTATGCTTGGTACTAAGTTGCTTATATTTCAAAGAATCCTTGTGTACCTTCCCTTCCATCCCTCTCTCCCTTCTCTTTTTCTTTCTTCTTTCCTTCCTTTTGCTTTCTTTTCACCCTTTTGTCTTCCTTCTTTCTTCTTTTGTTTTCTAAGAAATATACCCACCACACAGTGTTCACATTTTTTTTTTGTTATTACTCATTCAGCTCAAGGCCCAGAACTTCTGGTTCTTTGGGAGCTCCTTGGAAACATTGGTCTTAGTCTTCTACTGTGTTTCCCAGATCACAGTGTCATCTATTTAGGTCTTAGCATGTCCCTCATCAGAGAAAAATGGTTGTATTTTCTGGCGAAACACCTATGGTGCTAACTATAACCCAATGGCAATTGGAGGAAACTGTGTCTCCCAAAGGAGGTGTTGGAGGTGCATAAACATACACTTTGTTTGTCTAAGAACCACTGCCAGAAGCCTGCTGAGGCATCAATAGTAGAAAAATATTTGGCATAAGCTATCTCCTCCAGAATTTCTCTCCTCGTAGGTAGTGGAAAATGTTTCCTTTTTACGTATTTATTTAGTTCTTTTGAGTATATTCCTGGGCAAAGGGTCTGTCTTCTTTTTGCACTAACAAGAAAATGATTCTTGTTACTGTATTCTGTTGAACCTTTTACTAACACTCTCCTTTCAAAGTATTAAACCTTCCCAGTTGCTTAATTTTGTTTTGACCCTAGGAAAAGAAATGTACTTTCGAACTGTGGTAGGTTGGGATCTCTAAATTCAGTTTTGAATTCTGCTGAGAGATTCCTACAAAGATGTTGCAAACTTCTACCTTATTCTCTCTCTTCAAGAAGAATGACATGGTGAAGTGCTTGATATATTTCTAAACCAGCATCTTTTCCATGATTTTTTCATTGCTTCCAATTTCTTATTAATCCTTACTTTCCATTCAAATGCTCCCTTCTAAGCTCACCACTGGAGGAAGACTGATCTCCTACTGTCCCTTTTAGTACTAATAACACTGTTTCTGGTACAGATGTTCAGTGCATCTGTGAAAAAGGTAGGACTAAGAAATAACCCATTTACTTTCACAATGACAATCCAGGGATTTCCTGCAGCAAAATTATACGCTGCTGTTCTAGCAACTTCCATTGAACCAGTGGCATTTTTTTCATCCTTTTTGTCCAGGTTGTAATGTTCCAGTATTGTCAGCCCTGCCAAAATACTGTGTTCCAGTGGAGTGTCATAAGTGGTTCAGTGAACCATGGGTTTTGAGATTTCCAACTTGAAAATCTGTGCACTGTTTTGCTTCATCTTTCCCATAGTTTCAACCCTCCATCATCTTCATACTGCCAGAGCTCATGCTGTCTCCACAGGCTTTCATGTACACAGGATGCCATCTCTGCCTGCAAAATTCCAACTGCTTTCCCAAAATTAATCCACACCACCACTGTGCTTTCTATGATGCTTTTCCTCAACTCTACATCTGGCCACTTCTCAGAGACTCAATTTGTTTTCCAGACCTACAAGTTGAGTTCATCAACACAGAAACAGTTTCTTTCCTTTTTTTATTCTTTCTTTTCAAATATTTATCTGTCACATGTTAACCTTCTACAGAATACCATGTTCCTCAAATAGGCACACTACAGTTAAATACTTAGCTTTCTGAATTTCAATTAAATGGAACCTTTGAATATAAGAATTATCATTTATAGAACTACTGCCTTGCTGTTTTTCTTTGTGCTGGCTTCTGCTGCTCACAAATACCCTGTGGAGCAATATTTAAATCTCTTCCAGTTGTTTTGGGAGCTCATTTTTCCACAACTCTGAGCAGTTCATTTTTCTTTTTGCTTTTGAGAGCTGTTCAGCAATCACTCGAAGTCAAAGAGTTTGACAGGTTGCCTTCACTCACTGTTTGAGTTGATCTATCAATTTGATAGTTTTAACTGACTGGTATTGTGCAACACAAATTTCTACACAACATTACATGGAATTTTACTAGATCATTTCTGAGTCTTTTCAAGGTACTGTTCTCCTTAGGCAAAAAAATTCTGTCTTCACATTAGCAATAGAGAATAGAACCGCAAACAGACTAACTTGCCTTACAGAGCATAGGAAGCCCTCACTAGCTTTCTCCTAATGTTAGATAACTAATACTGTAGAAGATGCCCCCTGTGACATACTAGCTGCTTGAAGGTCACAGGGAAGGCTCTGTGGACTAAGGTTGCACATGATAGTTAAGGAAATAGTTAGGTTTACTCAATGTCTCATCTGAGAAGGAGAAAGAGATTTTTTTTCTTCATTTTACTAAGGTGCTGATGCTATACAAGGAAGGAAAAAAAAAAAAAGAGTCAGTACTTTTTGCATGACACTACTAGAAACGATAACGAAATGTATGAAGCCACAAGAGTGATAGTAGATATGGTTGTCAGGTGGGGACTGAACTTTAATCTATATATGGACCAGGTTATAAATTTCATTACTGGATGATGAACTGCACCTGTGAGGCTTGAGGCTCTGAAAAGTTAGAAAGGAAGGGGTTATGTCATTCATCTTATTGGTACTGACATCAAAGGCTTTTCACTTGCTGGTCACCTTCGTAAATATAGCCTTAATGAGTAGTGGGTTCAGTTTCCTTCCCAGGGTAAAAATGTTTTCAAAATTAGAAATGTTCTTGTAGTAGTTGTGGTTTTAAATTCTAGGACAGGCCAAGAGACACAGAGATTTGAGAAAAAAACCTGTCTTTTATGCCTAAAAAGGCTTTGCATTGTATCATTGAAATACCTTCATCTTACTCATACACCCGAGTATTTTGCTGATTAAACAGTACAATTCTACTGAGGATAAACAAAATTCTTGATTTTTAGAAAAGTTCTCTGAGAAGAAAGGTCTTTTCACCCTCTGTCTGGGTTCCTTTCTAAACTTAATATAGCAGCCTAGATTAACATACAACAGACAGGAATCAAATTCATCTTTTAAAGATAGATATTTGGGATATTTTTAATTATTACATTAAATATTTATATCCTTACTTATCTGGGGCAATGTTGTGGTACAGGAAAATACTACAGACTTCCTCTTCACAGGTACAACTCATGTAAAATGTGCTGTCAAATCTTGAACATTTTTCATGGTTTTTTTTTTTAACTTTTTTAACTGAATTTTTCATTTTACTGGTAAGTATCCTCCTTCCTGTTCTTCATTAATTTCTTATTACTCCTTTTCTGTTCAGCAAAATCACACTGACAGATATTATCCTCTTCATATATTGCTCTTATTCCAGAAACCCCTGCTTGAAGTCACTTTATTGTCAGTTCCACTGTATTATCTTTTTAAGGATTTTATATCCCTACAGCATAATTCAAGCTTAGATATGAGATCCTATTTCTTTCTGATTGCTCTTTCACTCCTTTCATTCAGTTAAGAATGCAACTTTCAATACTAGATACCTCTGTACTTGATAAGCCACTAATAGATAATGGTAAAAATATAGTATTAATAAGCAAAAGGGAGGGAAGGAGGGGAAAAGGGAGTGAAGGAGGGAGGAGGGGAGAAAGAAAACAAGGAAAGAAGGAAGAAAGGAAGATGAGAGGAGGAAGGAGGGAGGAAGGGAGGAATGGGGAAAGTATTTTTGCTATCTGTACTCTCTGTTGTGGGTCTGTGGTAGGTCAGTGAAGTATGTATGCTTAAATCCTCCATTGCATGTAGCCATAACCAAAAATGAATTAATTGTTCTCAGTAGAATGAGTTCAACAGCTTGCACTGGCTATATGGAAGCTATCAGTTTGGACTAAAAAGGAAAAAAGTAGCAGTCTTCTAACTAGGATGAGACTTTTTTTTGTTATTGTATTGCTGAAGAAGGAAATGTGTCTCCTAAAATCCACATTAGTGAATTATATGTTTGCAACTGAAATTCAGTTTTGATGTAATATGACCTTGATGGAATATAAATCAGCATGAGAAAAGTGTGTTTATTCAGAATACTAACTTGTCCCTACTATTTTGCACAGTAAATAGTTCTACTGTGAACATCTTGCATGTGTTATGGCTATTTCCTCACTTGTCTATAGATACACACTTCCAGGCATTGATTAATATGGACTTCTGCCAAAATCAAGACGTTTCCAAATCCAAAGTTCTAGTTAAAACTTATTTCCAATATTAGTACATTTTTATTAGTAAAATCATGTTATTTTTGCTAACTCCACCACACAGTCAGAAAGAATGGTGTTCGAAATAAACATGCTACACCTTATTGGAATTGCCTACACATTTGATGATGTCCCAGGGGCCAGAGTGACACCGTAACATGATTCCAGTTTTAAGTACCAAATTATGTGGTCAGATTCTCACATTGGGCATGGAATTCCTTCTGTATACAGCTTCTGGTTTGGGATCTGAGGGTTTGAAAATCAGTTCATGACATCTTTGAAAAATGTGTCTCTCTTTGTAATAATGGGTTGCAAACAGTTGTCACTTAAGCTAAAATTCCTTTACATAAAGGGTTCAGTGAAGATGAAGCATTTTTTAACATTTGTGTATGACTGTCCAATTGTCTCTGCTATCAACCATGTAGTGATTCATTATGCTGATCACTCGAATGAAACCAAAGCTCATTTAGCACTAAGATAAGGTATAAACTGCAAAAATAGGTTAAAGTTCATCTTTCAATAGGAGCTGGGGCTCAGAAAAGAAAAGGTAACATCTTGTTGTTCAGATGTTATTTAGTTCAGATGTTATTTAGTAACAGAAGGAAAACTTCCAGAAGTTAATTTTTTTAAGTTCTTTGAAAACATGCTTAACCAAGTTAAATAAAACCTCTAAATATTTATTTAATTGGCAAGAATGAAGATTTCTGAAATATACTCTTTGGCGAGCTGGGGCTCAGAAAAGAAAAGGTAACATCTTGTTGTTCAGATGTTATTTAGTTCAGATGTTATTTAGTAACAGAAGGAAAACTTCCAGAAGTTAATTTTTTTAAGTTCTTTGAAAACATGCTTAACCAAGTTAAATAAAACCTCTAAATATTTATTTAATTGGCAAGAATGAAGATTTCTGAAATATACTCTTTGGCATAAACCCCCAACATATTAATATGCCAATTATGACATAGTTTAATAAAAAAGGACAGTTTTTTTAGAGAAATGTGACACTGAGAGTCAGGTTATCTGCAGGAATGAATTGGCTGACGATGGAGTTATGTTACTCTATCTGATATGAGGATTTGGCTCAATTCTGAAGCTGCTTCTTTGTTCTTATTTAATGCTCTCAGTAGCTACTTCTCTGCCGACTGCTCCACCATTTGCCTTTCTGTTCCTTGACCTTTCACCCTCTTTCCCCTTGTATTTGGTATCTTGGTTTGATTTTTCGTTGCCACAATTGCACTTAATGAATTTTATTTTCTAGTGTTATTCTTTAATTTCTTCTTCCTATTTTCTCTGTTTCGGCACATCACCTATACCCCACACTACAATGTTACCTTTACTTCTTCTTCCTCATAGCATTTTGCTAAATCTTGCTTTGGTGTTAGACTGCTGAAATCTTCTCTTCACCTTCCTGTTCACTAAGCCCTTTTAATCCACTATCCTATCGAGAATTCTTCTGCGAGAACAACCTAGCAGATTCTCATCATGCACCACTTCAATGGCCTTCCTTAAAATGGCCACTTCTGTTGCATTAAACCACGTATAACATCAGAGTGCTTTGCTGTGTGGCTTTCTGAAACAAGCTCATGATGCAACACTTGTGTACTGTTTCCTAGTCTAGACTGCAGGCCTACAATGTTCAGATGCTAAGTGTAGATAAGATGAATTCCACTGTAATGGTAAGGATTTGGTGGGCAGAGAATGTGAACATAGTTGTGAGCAATTCAGAATTGTGGTCAATGTGTAGAGGTGCACAAAAAAGCAAAGCAGTAACATAACAAAGGAAGAGAATGAAGAACAGTGTCAAAATACTATAACAGTATTATAGTAATGCAAACAATGGTATGTTCTCAACAGTAACAATCATCATAGAAGAAAAGAGAGCTGTTAGTCAGTTCCTGTAGTTCCAGTTCAAAGAACATATAGTGGAAACTGGGAAGGATCAGAGATGGGCAGTCAGAGCTAATGAAAATATTCCTGTCTGAGAGAGATTGAAGAGTTTGTAATTGTTTGCTCTGAAGAAGAGATAAGAAGAGCTAAGATAAAGGCACTCAAAGCAATTACTAATATAGGGGAAGATGTAAAGCACTGAGATTGTCCTTTTCTTGCAGTACTAGAAGACATTTGGCGGGTGCCTGTATGTGGAATCAGTTCCTGAAACATAGCCATCCAATTTTATTTTCAGTTCTTTGGGTATCAAGGACATCTGTATGGTGGTTGGAGATAAGACACGGATCTTACAGATTTACACCCTTCTCAGTTAGCAGCTGAAGCTCAGAAAAGATAATCCACTGAGTAAAAAATGATACAAGACGCCCAAGTCTATTTAATCTTGCTTTCAGTAAATTTGAAAGTTGGCAATAAATCTGAATGTAAAACCTAAACCAACTAAGTAAAAACAAGTATTAAACATGGTCCACAGGTAGCTTTGGAGACCTCTGTTTTAAGTCTATTCATTTATGTACCTCTTGGTTTAGCTTATCTCCTGGACTTCCTATTCTAGTTGGATTGGGACATTATCACAACAGTGTTTTACAAAGAGAAAAAAGAATACTTCTTTCCTTGACTGAGCTGGTGATCCAAATACAAACAAAAGAGACTGCTTCTGTATGTCTACTTTATGTGCTATAAAAATTCATCTTTTAATCCATATACTAATTCAGGAGGCATGATTCTAGTGGGGCTACAAAATAGATTTCAAAGATTCAACTATGTTCTCACATAAAATTTGCTCTCAACAGACTTACATCGATAGACATTTGTTTTCCTGTACCTTAAGTTAAATAATTCCTGATACACCCAAGTAAGAGTGTAGAATGTAGATTAAGGAAGAATGTAGAGTGCAGAATCAGGTTCCTTGATGATGGATGGTAGAGTTTGAAACGGCTAAAGCTGAGAATGTAAAACTTCTCCAGTTCTTTGAAATTGCAGTTGTGCTTAGAAATTCAGATGTTAGCATTTTCATTATTCAGTTTCGTGGGATTAATATCAAACTTAATGTTGAATTTCAGTTCTCTGAGATTTATGTGGGGAAAGTGTTTGAAATTTTCCCATGATTTCACACTTTGGTAAAAAATTATTCTGAAATGAAATTACACATAGGCTTAACATTTCCATGTCAGCTTTTAGCTGAGTCCGTGTTGGAAGCTTTCCGCCTTTAATCACTGCTGATGGACATCTAATTCAGCCACAGCACAGAAGTAGGATTAGATTGAAACACCAAACGGTCAGCAGTCGCACAGCCTACTTGGGATGGGAATTTTTCCCTATTTCTTTAAAGTTAGGGTCCAGACAGAGAAGATGGTGTTGGTTAGGAGAGAGTAGGTCCAGAAAGCTAGAATGTATATTATCTTTGGATGGGGACCTGAATAAAATTACATATTTTAAAAATAGAATATAAGGGGAAAAAAGTCTGAGGAGTGGAAAGTGGACTTCAAATAGGAATGGAACAGAGAAGTTAGGAGAGTGAGTGGGCTGCTCAAATATTCACATACCTAAAGATGCCCAGAAATGCAGACAGTAACTTTCATGAAGAGATATTAAGACACCCTTTACTACAGAAAGACTGATTTGACAAACAGATTGGCTGTAGTGGAGAATAAGCAAGAGACACAAACGGAAAATGTCTGGCAAAAAAGAACAGAAATGAAACTAATTCCAGGGGAAAAGGGTGATGAGGACAAGCAAGTTTGTACGAAAAAATGAAATGGGCCAAGGATCACTTTCTGGCTCTGAGGCCAAGGGTCATGGTACAGGTTAAATTCTCTCATGTCACCAAACAAGGTGCTCACATGCAACATGGGTATTGGGAATGGTTCCTGACTTCAGATAAGTCTGAAGTGGTGCCTGGGCATTATTTGGGAAAGTGTTTGTTGGGCTGGGCTACAAATGTGCCATTGACTGTGCTATTTAGCTGTGAGAACAAGTAAGGCTCCATTGCCATAGTGCTCTTTAGTTTACTGGCATAGGTGTAGCCTTGAAGAGTAGAGTTCAAGGAGACATGAAAATAATATGCAAAGAACCGCAAGATTAAATGGAATGTCGTGACCTGAGGACCAAAGAAAAGTAGGGACGAAAAACACTGGGATTCCTCTCAACTCCAGGAGAGGACAGGTCTAAAAACATGGGAAGCATCTTACCAAGAAATATTTAATAAGCCATCAAAGCCATTATATTTTGTCATCAAAGTGTATCCAGTGAACAAAAGTATGCAAAGTTTGCCAAAAGTAAGGATATGAGAGATGAATATGAGGAGGCCTGAAAAACATTCTATTCATTTTTTGGTACGCTGGAAAGCAATGATTCTGCTGGTTTCATGCTGGAATAGCTCTAGATTTTTTCAGTTTAGGGAAAACATTAAAGAAAGTGGTGTTATTTCCAGTGATTCTTCTACTGGAATTTCAGATATTTTTTTCTTCCAAAGGAGGAAGGTAAAGATTTCACAAGGGAAGGAAAATAGGTAGATTATAGATTAGTATTCCCAGGAAACTGAGAAATGTTCAGCCACCAACAAGCATTTATGAAAAGAGAACTGTTCTCAGGGAAAAAATTTAAACGAAGAGCACGATTTTAAATATGTGGAAGAAGAATGTAACTTCTTTACTGCAATACCACTTTGGAATTTCCATACTAAACAAAAGGAAAAAACTTGAAAGGAAGAACTCCAAGCCTAACTGAATAAATGTCAGAAAATACTATTAAAATAAGCAGAACATTAACAATGAATAAGAAAAAGGAGCAGATCAGCAAAAAAGTTAGATCTTGGAAGGGTTAAGGAAGAACTGCCAAAACTCCAGAGGGAAAGTATGAGTGCTGTAAAAAAAAAGAAAGCAAAGTAAAGACAGGAAGAAAGGAGTTGATAGAAAGATACTGTTAAGCTTGGTCTGAAAATTAAATTGACATCAACCTCAATTCTCACTATCAAAGCCTGGCTCTCATGCAGGAACAGAATTGCTATGGTACTTTCTAGTGATACAGAGAGGTACTTAGCAATGGCAATGCCATCAGAGATAGTGAGCTATTCAGCAAAAACAATGAACCTGTATCTTTCTGTGGATCTACGCTATTGTCAACACAGAAGAGATCAGAGAGTCACCCAGGAAGGAACTAAATGATCTTAAGAACTAGAACACTAGGAATAGCATGAATTTGAGCAGTACAAAGGGAAAAGTCATTCATTTAAGAACAGACAGCAGGAAGTTCTGCTTTAATCTAGAAACCTGTATATTGGGGAAAAAAGAGAGGAAGAGAAGGATTTATATATACCGTTTATGGACTGGATAACTGTGAATAGTGAGCTGTGACATAAATGGAGAGCAGCTGCCATCAGGCTCTACCAGTGAAAGTACCTGTACTAGTGATAGGGATGTATTACCTATTACTCATTAGAATGTAACAGCAACTACTGATTATTTTCCCTTGTACTGCTGGGAGTTCATGTAAAACATTCTAAGCATTTCTTCAACTCATATTCAGCAAACATGAATTCAAATTAGATGGGAACAGAAGGACTATTTGAATCAATAAGGAAATAAAAAGTGTTTTTTCAAGAGGGGACAAAGTAGCCCAAAACTTCTATTCTAGAAAAGTCCAAGAGGGCTATGACTGATCCCTGTAAATCCACAGGAAGAGAGAAGAGCCGTACAAGCTTAAGGATGATGTTACCACAGGCCCAAAATAAAGCTGTCAAAGGTACGTCAAGGCTGAAGACTGGAAATTATGCATCAGTCTGCAAGCTTTTGCAGAGGAATGGTGGTATCTAAGAGAACAAAAATACACATTTTTAGAGCCCAGTTTAATACATTTATGCTTAGCATAAGAAAACACAGTTGCTTGGGATAGCAGCAGGACTCTGGTCCTAAGGATTTCAATAGTCCTTTCCAGTTTTATGCTTCAGAAATGCTGCAAAACTTTGCTAAGCAGAAATAAATTAAGAGAACGATGAAAATACACTGTGGTTACTTCTTTGACAAGATCAGTAGACTAAATCTACAGAGTTCTTACAGAAAAACTTTTCTGTTTGCGTACATTTACACCTAAGGTTAAACATTACCCAGAAAGGTGAAGCCCCTCATTGCAACATCAGATGGTATTTTTCCTCAAACACTAACAGGTTTTTAAAAAACAAAAAGACAAAAAATCCCACTAAAAGCCTACACCAAAGATTTCAGGAATGTTGCTTCTAAAATAAGAAGGATCTAGTGTCAACGGTTGACAACTACACAGGAAAACACAGATTATTAAACTGTTTTGACATTGAAATACTCAGGCCCAATACTGCACTTTTTATGTCTTCTTATTAGATGCATGATTATGTCAGGGAACGCATAAACAGAGAGGAAGACAAAAACCAAGATTTTCAAAGGCATCAAGAACAGTTTATCAATGGAAATTAGGTGTCTAAGGGGTATGACCCTTTTGCATATAGATTCCATAATCTCTGCAATTAATGATGTACATAAGGCTACCAGTATATGCAAAAATGCATGCAATCATAGTAATAAATCCGGGAGTTCTGCCAGGGCAACTGCTCTACAACTGGATACATTCTTTCTCTGACAGATTCTTTCCCTTAAAATCTTTAGTCAAATTTTGCCTTGACTAAAGAAACTGGCCTCGTTGCACTTCAGACAAATATCCATGCTTTTATAATGCACAAAAATATTAAAACGGTCCTATTTTTCCACAATGACTGGAACCGGTAGAAAACATCAGTTTTCAAAGAGGTATCTAGTTCAGTGTGATGATGTTATTTTTATGAACTATTTGATAAACCCAAGTTAGTCAGCCTGCTCCCAAGAACTTTGCCTATATAAACCACTATTTTTATTAAACACTCCATAGTATTAATTAATGTAGAGGAATAACTTTTAAAATAATTTCCTCTAGACTATGTAATAAGGTCTGGAGTAGGTGGTGGACAGGATTTAAGGAGAGCCATTTCCACGGATGTAGATTTCAACATTGTAAGAAGCCACCCATGGATCACCCCAACTTTCTTTAGCAGGAGGGTTAGCCACCTCTGTTGACAGTCACACCTTGCCAGGTCCCATTTTGCCCTTCACAGACTTGTCTCCCAAAATGCTTGTAAAAAACTTTTTGCTACAGTGGGATGCTTTATTAAGAAAATCAACCTTTTAGATTGCTGTTTATTAGAATATGCTTGATAATTTGTACTATTCTGTGGCAAGAAAAAAATTATGAGGAATAGAAGGCATTTCAATGAACTGCTAAATGACAGCAGAACTCATCAAACTCTCTTTGAACTTTAATTTATCTTCCTGTTACAATTTGGGCAATGTGATGGCCATGCAAAGAGCTTCATAAAGCACTTAATGTTGTAAATGAATGTCAATGCTTTACTGTTAGAAAGTAGTAACTATTCTCATATTTACGGGGGAGTCTATTAATCTATTATGCTGTCATTAGTCATGATAATTCTTATGAATAATTTAAAGATGTCTTTCCATCGGCTTACAGTTAGCTACTTATGTCAGCCAAAGAGTGGTTTCCAAGTGATGTGGGGGGACAACATGCACATTCTGTTTTGCTAGCACAGGCATAAATTCAACAGTGAAAAACTCATGATGTCATGAACATACTTAAAAGAGAGACATTCTTAAGTTACATATTTATTGGTGTTTGATATAGATAGAGTCATAAAAGTTAATGATGGAAAAGATCTGAGCCAAGATTTTGAAAAATGGCAATAATTAAAATGAGGCTGCTAACGGTGCTAAATATGAGTGCATATTTAACCAATTAAACACCACAGATATTTTTTCAGAATCTAGTAGCCTCCATTACATTTTAAAAAGTTGATTAAAAAGTTAGTTGCAATGAAAATCAGGCTACTAGTTTCCAATAGTAAATACCGACTTGGGACCCTAACTTTTTAAAAAGATTTGGCCTTGTTAGATGAACTTATTGCCACTCAGTGGTACCTTTCATTCTTTTTTTGTGGTGGATTTTTCAAGGGACTACTGAGATGCTTTGTGTTCACTAATGTATTTGGAAAACTGTGGTGTAAATTAGTTTTCAGAGTTCTTGGCCACAATGGTGAAATTTCCTCAGTTATCTGAAATTGCTTAAAGGTAATAATTATTGACATACCATTTCACTGCATGTGAAATGTGTGCCCTGTGTTGCCTGGGAATTCATGTGAAACCCTGGAGAGAGGCACAGACTCAGAAACAATTGCTTCTTGAACAGAGCAGTAGCTGCTTCCATGGACTATCTCCAAGAAAGTAAGCAGTGTCATCAAAAATGCTGTCTTTGAATTTGCATTCATTTTAGTACAATGTATTTCTGTAATTATAGACATTTAAAAAATCCACAGCATCAATTATTTCTACATCAGTAAAGCTGCTAAGACAACAATTTTGTAGGGTCCTGCTACAATCCAAGTATCAATTTTGGTTTTTAACAGTAAAATAGAGGGAAGGGCAATTTTAGATTGTTATCATTCATGATTACAAAGCTGTGAGAAAGCAGAAAAACCCACCTGAGAAGTTGGGTGAATGACTAGGCAGTGAAGTTGCACTGAGCTTTGCCCTGCTCTGGCTCTGCCTATCACCTATCATCCTATCACCAAGTTCAAGATCGTCTCCATGCACTGTAGTCCTTACTACACAGATATATGCCAAGCTGAGCTCAGTCTAACTGAAGAGGGGGTGAAGGGGTCAAGGAGCAAAGTGCATGGGATAAAAAGAAGAAAGATCAAAATAAAGAAACTCAGCATAAACTTGTTAACCTAATAGATAATGAAGGCATTAAAAAAGGAGAAACTAAATAAATAATATTTTGATATGAGGGAGTTTGTTATGACATGGATGATTGACAGAATCTATTTTACTAGATAAAAAAGAGCTAGACCTGATGGAAAGAACTTCAAGGGATATCAGGGCAGGCTCCATTACAGCTGACATGGTCTCATCACCCTTAGATGGCAAAAATACTGGAAGACTAAATGCCTTATTGTCGTTCTTCCTATCTAATTTTTGTCAAATGTGCTGCAAGCATTACTGAAATCTCTGGACATTGTTGGCTTTCTGAACTACAGGGTTGCCATTTGACAAAAGTATAACTTGAGGACATAGATAAATCAAAACAACAAATATGACCACTGCTTCCATGCCAATTCTTTGTTTGGTAGCCCAGCTGAAGACAGCAGGTGATGTTTCCAGAGCTGAGGAGTAAGCAAATAGTCATTTGAGGAAACGATGTTCAGTATCTTGAAAAATGAGGACAGGCACACAAAAATTCACAGAAGGTTATAGCCTGTTTTTTAGAAATATGTGTGAGTAGGGGGGCTGCACTGGGCCCATAGTGAAATAGCCTGACGTGGAGCCAAAGTATTCTTAATTGTTCAATTCAGTAAAACCTATGCAAGATTTCTGTACCACACTTCTTCCATTATGATAAGGTTTGCAAGATGTGTTATATCAAAACTTCAATTCTTTGTGCTTTCTTTTTTATTCTTTTCTTATTTTTAAAGGATATATTTTCTCAGTTTCCTCAGTGCCATGAGTCCTTGTGGTCTTCTAGTTAGGGTAAAAATAGATCTCCCCTAGGGTTCCAAATACAGAGTTCAACCACAGATAACCGGTTACTGGCAGACCAGTGCCACTATGCACCTTATGGTCAGAGAAAATGCTGAATTATTAGAACTTCATACAGCAGGAACAAAATGAAGATTCCTATTTTTAAATGACTCTCTTCCTCATGATGAGCACACAAAATGGAAGAGGTGCAAATGAAAGGATTAAAATAGATGTGCTGTATAAGCCTTTTGATTCCTCTGAGAAGCACGATTTTTTTAATCCTTTTATACGCAGAGAAGGGACCTGAATGTTTGTTTCCAACAAACCAAGTAGATGCTCTAATCACAGTGCTACAAGTAGAAAAAGGAGTAAAGCAAAGCATAGAAAAAATTATGTTGGAAATTACTGATTTACCCACTTAATTCCAAAAAACATTTAGGTGTACACTAGATACTAAATTTTGTCCTTGTTTATACAGTCTACTCCTGATTAACCTGGGAGGGTGTTTTCCTACTGAAGCATGAGTATTTTACTTCCAACTACTTGAAACTTCCTAGGCTTGTAGAAGCAGCAGAAGATTTCACATTGTAGCAAGACGCTTTATGTTAAAACACCTCCAGTTTGCTGTTGGTTTTGTTTTCTTTTGACTGATATCCTCAGGCAACATTGTAATGACCTTTAGTTACCTACAGGTATGGAATTAAAGTGGGATTATTTTCACCTTGAGTATCTGTAATCTTAAATTGGCCATCTAGATTAATCTGACCAAACATTTCTAATACAAATATATGTATTTCACCTAGAACCTAGGTTCTCCCCATACCTAATGGAAGAAAAAGGGACCTCTATGCAGAACTCATCTCCTCCTAAAGTTAAATCTGACACAGAGCAGGTGACTTGTGCTAAACATGCCTACTTCATACTGAATATTAAGCTATCTTGGACAGCTGGTTCAGATTTTAATGCTACATATTAAATATTCATAAGATGCACTCTCCTAAATTCCAAAGTATAAAGATATTTTATAAAATGTCAGAAAGCGCTTATTTTGTCGTTTTGGTGTCTAAGAATTTTTACAATACATGTTTCAGGAGTCTTAAATCTTGTTGAAATTAAATGAGATTATAAATACCTTAATTACCTAGGAATTATTTAATCTAACTTTGTGCATCCAATCTAGTCTAACTTTGATGAGTCACTTGAAATAGACGCCTAATGATTGTGTGTTTACAGTTACATAAGCTGAGCTGAATTTCACCCACTGGGTGTTCTTAAATGGTCTAAACTTGTATTACTCCTCCTCCTTATAAGAAAAGCTATGGAACATGAGATTAAGTTACTGCTCCATAGATATCTAAGTTGTTTTCATATATGCTTTCTATGTTTATGTCACCATTCCCAGTTCTTTCTAAACCAATAATAAAACATTTACTACTTGGGAGACTGAATAAAATATAAACTGCCTTTTATAATCTGAAATAGGATCCTTTACCCGTTCCTTCAGGAAAGCAGTGTATGGAAAATTGTACTGCTTGTGTCAAGGACAATGAATTCACTGTAAACAACTACTCAGTTCATGTGTAAAGTTCCCACCTCTTAACATAAATTATAATAGAGAGGATGTCAGCATTTGCTCATGTTCGATACCTACAGTATAGAAATGAGCACTATTCCAAGCTCAGTGTCACAAGCAGACGTGTGAATTTCAAGTGGCAGTCTTATGCATATGTATGACATATCTAGTTACAATTGTACAAACCGGGAAAAATAGTTTTATTAAACTAAAAATCATGTAGTAATGAGTGCAAAGAAAATTTTTTTACTGAGTACCTCCCTCCCTGACTTGCAAATGCTTTCAGTATAAGACATGGCGGTGGAAAAGATTAGACAAAAGGTGATTACTTCACAGGCTTATCAGACCTCTGTTAAAAGGTTGTTGCTGCAACCCCTGCTTAGGGTCACCAGTCCTCCAAAGATAGGA